>NW_007731418.1:16461-18056 GCF_000696425.1 Galeopterus variegatus | reverse complement strand
TAGTTGGTTTTGGTATCAGAATTATTGGCCTCATACAATGAGTTTGGGAAAGTAGCTTCTACAATGAGTTTGGGAAAGTTTGGAATAGTTTGAGGAGAATTGATAGTAACTCCTTTTTAAAAGTTTGATAGAATTCAGCTGTAAAGCCATCCAGACCCGGACTTTTCTTTGTCAGAAGGTTGCTAACTACCACTTCAATCTCCTTGCTTGTGATTGGTCTGTTCAGGTTTTCTATCTCTTCTTGGTTCAGTCTCGGTAGTTTGTAGGTGTCTAGAAATTTATCCATATCTTCCAGATTTTCATATTTGTCATCATACAGTTGTTTATAATAGTCTCTAATGATTCTTTGTATTTCTGTGGTATCAGTTGTGATGTCTCCCATTTCATTTCTGATTTTTGTTATTTGGGTCTTCTCTCTTCTTTTATTTATCTTCTTGAAAAACCAGGTTTTTGTTCTGTTGATCTTTTCTATTGTTTTTTGGTTCTCTATTTCATTTAGTTCTACTCTGAATCTTAATTATTTCTTTCCGTCTACTACCTTTAGGTTTGAACTGTTGTTGTTTTTCAAGTTCTTTGAAGCATAGTGTTAGGTCATTTATTTGAAGTCTTTCCATTCTTTTGATGTAAGCATTTATTGCAATAAATTTGCCTCTTAGTACAGCTTTTACATTATTCCACAGGTTTTGGTATGATGTATCTTCATTTTCATTAGTTTTCAGAAATTGTTGATTTCCTGTTTAATTTCTTCTTGGACCCATAGGTCTTTCAGGAGAATATTATTTAGTTTCCTTGTATTTGCAGAGTTTCCAGAGTTTCTCTTACAGTTAATTTCCAATTTTAGTTCATTGTGGTCTGAGAAGATACTTGGAATGATTTCAATTTTTTAAAATTTGCTAAGACTAGATTTGTGACCTAATATGCAGTCTGTCCTGCAGAATTTACCATAAACTGATGAGAAGAAAGTATATTCTTCGGTTTTGCAGTGAAATGTTCTGTATGTATTTGTCAGGTCCAGTTGGTCTAAGGTGTAGACTAAATCCTGTGTCTCTTTGCTGACTTGTTGTCTGGAATATCTGCCCCATACTGTGAGAGGGATGTTCAGATCACCCACTATTAATGGATTAGGGCCGATTTCTTTCTTTAGGTCTAAGTGTGTTTGCTTTATATATCTGGGTGCTCCACTATTGGGTGCGTATATATTTATAACTGTTATGTCATCTAGCTGGATAGATCTTTTCAACAATATATAGTGGCCTTCTTTATCTCTTTTTGTTTTTCAGTTTAAAGTCTATTTTGTCTGATATAAGAATAGCTACTCCTGCTCATTTTTGGTTTCCATTTACATAGTATATCTTTTTCCATCCCTTTGCTTTTAGTCTGTGTGCGTCTCTATAGGTGAGGTGGGTCTCTTGAAGACAACATGTACTTGGGTCTAGCTTTTTAATGTAATCAGTCAGCCTGTTTCTTTTGATTGGGGAGTTTAGTCCATTCACACTTAGGGTTGTTATTCACAAGAGTTGCTTAATTCCTGTCATTTAATGGCTTCTTGTTTAGATGGTTTAAATATCTTTTGATCATTATTTCCCCTTTTATTT
>NW_007731418.1:13365-15446 GCF_000696425.1 Galeopterus variegatus | reverse complement strand
ATTATTTCCCCTTTTATTTATCTTCTTCAATGTTAGTTGGAGATTTAAGGTGGGATGATTTAGCTTCTATTTCTTCCTTGCTGGCATTTTTGTTTTAATGGTGAGTTTTCTTTTTCTTGTGTATTTGTGATAGTGGTCACCATTATTCAGATTCCAGATGAATAACACCCTTGAGAATTTCTTGCAGGGCTGGTTGGGTGGTGGTGACCTCCAACAACTTTTGTTTGTCTGGGAAATACACTATTTCTCCCTCTTTTCTGAAGGACAGCCTTGCTGGGAAAAATATTCTTGGCTGGATTTTTTTTTTTTTTTTTTTTTTGGTATTTTGAATATATCATTCCACATTCTTCTGGCCTGTAGGTTTCTGCTGAGAACTCAGCTGTTAGTCTGATGGGGGTACCCTTGTAAGTGGCCTGATGCTTTTTTCTTGTTGCTTTTAGAGTTCTCTCTTTGCCTTTGGCTTTGAAAATTTAACTATAATGTGTCCTGGGGAGGATCTTTTAGGATTGAATCTGTTTGGGGACCTTTGAACTTCCTAGATCTGAAGGTCTGTTTCTTGCCTTACACCTCAGATGTTTTCTGCTACTATTTCCTTGAATAGATTTTCACTACATTTTCCTTTCTCCTCCTCTTCTGGAATACCAACAACTTGGATGTTAGAGCACTTGAGGTTGTCTGCTATGTCTCTTAGATTATCCTCATTATTTTAAATTCTATTTCCTTTTTCTTTTGTCTGCCTGAGTTATTTCAAAAAGACCATCTTCAAGATCTGGGATTCTTTCCTCTGCTTGTTCTACCCTGCTGCTCAAGCTCTCAATTGTGTTTTTTATTTCTTTGAGTGAATCTTTTATTTCTAGAAGTCCTGCTAGTTACACTCATTTTTAAGGTATTAATCTCTTTGTAGATTTCTTCCTTCATATTCTGGATATTTTTTTCTTGTTTTATTGTGTTCTCTAATTTAATCTTCCTTTATTTCTTCAAGTTTTCTTAAGATCTTTGCTCAGAATTCTTTTTCAGACATTTCAAGGATTCCCTGTTCCATGGAGTCTGACATTGGAGCATTACTGTATTCTTTTGGTGGTGTCATTTCTTGTTTATTTGTAGTTCTAGTATTTTTTCATGGATGTTTGGTTATTTGGTTACACTGAGGTTGGCTGTGGAGTGGTCCTGGATGCTACTGTGTTGGTGAGTTGTCTTTGCTAGACAGTAGGTGTGGTGGTGGTTATTGGTTATGTTAAACCACCTTGGGTCCTGTTCCAGAATCGGTGGTCCTACAATGAGCCCCTAGCTGGCTCACCTTGGTGGGTCAGGTGGTGGGGGCTGGTGCTCCCCTCTGGGTCCAAGGAGTGGGGAGCGGTCACCAGCACCACATGGGTCTGCTGGGCTCACCTCTCAGTGGTCACTTGGGCAGCCTATTATGGTTTTTTGAAATGAGAAATACCTAGCCATGTCTTCCTGTCTCTTAACCCAAATCTGTGTACATAGTATACTAATTCCCCAGGCTGATAGAAGATGGTAAAAACCAATTAAAATATCATATATTAAGTGCAACTTGTTAGAAAGACTTTTGTCAGAATGTAGAACATCTGCTTTAACCAGGTTTTGATTTTTTAAAGTTTAATTCACATAATTTTACGATTTTTTTAGGTGTAAGTTTCTATGAATTTTTAAAAATGCACATAGTTATGCAAGTACCACCACATTCAAGATAGAGAACATTTTGATGAATGGAAAAAGCTCCCTCATGCTGCTCCTACTTCTATCCTACCACTGCCCCTGGCAACCATTCATCTTTCTGTACAGGGAAAGATAGCTTTTGTTTTTAACAGCATACTTTTTCTTTCTTTTTTTCTTTATTTTTTTTTATTGTAATTTGGTTGCGTCTGTAGTGTACAGAATTGAATATCAAAACCCGTAAGCAATATGTGATGCTCAGATAATAATAATTGCTATTCATGGCCCTTTGTCAATTCTTCTCTCTCCCCTCCCTTCCCACTTCTAGTAACCTCAGTTCTCCTTAGGAATTTTCAGTGTATCATTGTGAATGTTTTTTCTTTCTTTCTTTCTTTCTTTCTTTCTTT
>NW_007731418.1:4704-12901 GCF_000696425.1 Galeopterus variegatus | reverse complement strand
CCACTTAGGAGTGAAAACATATGGTATTTCTCTTTCTGTGCCTGGCTTATTTCACTTAATATGATTTTCTCTAAGTTCATCCATGTTTCTGTGAATGGCAATGTTTCATTATTTTTTATGGCAGGGTAATATTCCATTGTGTATATATACCACATTTTCCTTATCCAGTCTGATAATGAACATTTAGGTGGGTTTCAACTCTTGGCTATTGTAAATAGAGCTGCAAAAAACATGGGGATGTATGTATCTCTTTCACATGATGATTTCTATTCCTTTGGATATATACTCAGAAGTGGAATTGCTGGATCATATGGCAGTTTTATCTGAAATTGTTTAAGGAATCTCCATACCGTATTCCATAATAATTTCCATTATTTTCCATTGCGGCTGCACTAATTTACAGTCTGACCAATAGTGTAGAAGGGTTCCCTTTTCTCTGCATCCTTGCTAGCATTTGTTGTTCTCTGTCTTTTTGATGATAGCCAGTCTAACTGGGGTAAGATGGTATCTTAATGTGTTTTTTTTTTTGTCTTTTTTCATGACCGGTATGGGAATCGCAACCCTTGGCTCGGTGTCACCTGCAACGCGCTCAGCCAGCGAGTGCACCAGGCCATCCCTATATAGGATCCGAACCCGCGGCGGGAGCGTCGCTGTGTTCCCAGCGCCGCACTCTCCCAAGTGTGCCACGGGGCCGGCCCTTAATGTGGTTTTGATTTGCATTTACCTGATGCTGAGTGATTATAAGCATTTTTTCATGTGTCTGTTGGCCATTTGTATGTCTTCCTTTGAGAAATGCTTATTCAGCTCCTTTGCCCATTTTTTAATCAGGTTATTTATTTGCTGGTAATTTGTTTGAGTTTCTTTTATATCCTTTGTCAGATTCATAGTTTGCAAATATTTTCTCCCACTCTGTAGGTTGTATTTTTGCTGTTTTTTTTCCTTTGCTGTGCAGAAGCTTTGTAGTTTGATACAATGCCATTTGTTTATTTTTTCCTTTTGTTGCCTGTGCTTTTGGGGTCATGTTCACAAGGCTTTTGCCCAGTCCTACTTCCTGAAGTGATTCCCCTGCATTTTCTTTTAGGAGTTGTATAGATTCAGGTCTTATACTTATGTTTTTAATTCATTTTTAGTTGGGTTTGGTATAACAATGTTCTTTTTCTTCAAACAAAATCATTTGAGAAAGCAAGACCAATATAAACCAGATAAAAGCAGAGTTGCTCTGGCAAAGTGAGCTTAAGGACTGGGGGATTAGAAACTTAACCTCATCTATGTCTATTCTTTTTTTTTTTTTTGTCCTTTTTGAGACTGGCCACACCGCACTCAGCCAGTGAGCGCTGTGAGCACACTGGTCATCCCTATATAGGATCCGAACCCGTGGCAGGAGCGTGCTGGTGTGCTCCCAGCGCCGCACTCTCCCGAGTGCACCATGGGCTCGGCCCACCTATGTCTACTCTATGTCATGGATGCTGTTTCAGGAAATGTAGATATCTAAGGAAGAGTCCTGAAATAATGTTTATATCTTTATTTACTTTCCTAAATTTGGATGTTTTTAAGCTAGAGAATATATTATTATTGTGCCAGCAGATTTCTTTTTCATAAAGTATATACTTTTTGAAAGCAGGAGATGTGGAAATCTGGAGGAAACATATTATGCAAGGGCTGTTGGAAGTATTGACTTTGGTAATATAATATTAATATGAATTTATAGTAAGTGACAAACTTTCTGCAAACTTTCTACATAGACAACTGATAGAGCTCATGATTTCCTCTCTTTTCCCAAGGATATTTGTACCCAACACCGTTGATCATATCGCCAATATATTTTTTAGGCGGAAATGTCACCAAACTATCTTTTAATACTCATTGATAAGTATCTATTCTGTATTTTTTTTAGGCTACTTTGGTTAGTTTTTAGTTGTTTTTTAATTGAAGTATCCTATATATGAATAATATGCACACAATTTAATTGTACAGTTAAGTGAGTTTTGACAAATGTATAACCCCATGTCGTCACTCTAGCAAGTTTATATATTCCTCTTTTATCATCAATCCCTGCCAATCTAAAAATGTGGCAACTACTTTTCTAATTTATATTACCAAAGCTTAATTTTGCCTACTCTAGAATTCACATAAATGAAATTATATAATTTGTATTATAAATAGGGGATGTACATAGAGTATATATTTCAGATTTATCTATGGTTTTTTATGTTTCATTTTATTCCTAAGTGCGTCAGTCCATTTTGTGTGGCTATAACAGAATACCTGAGACTGCATAATTTACAAAGAACAGAGGTTTATTTGGCTTATGATTCTGGGACAGATACATCTGGCGTGGGCCTCAGGCTGCTTCTACTCGTGGTGGAAAACAGCAGCCAGTGGCAGGTATAAGCAGATCACATGGTGAGAGGAAGCAAGAGAGAGAGAGGAGGTGCCAGGGTCTTTTAAACAAACAGCTCTCACAGGAACTAATAGAGCGAGAACTCACTCATTACTCCCCCCATCTAGGGAGAACACTAATCCAGTCATGAGGAATCCACTCTTGTGACTCAAACTGCCACATAGGGCATCAGATTTCCATGCATTCTGGGAGGACAATACATCCAAACTCCATCACTAAGTAAACTATTTCACAATTTGTTTATCCCTTGACTTATTGATGAACATTTGAGTTAAATCATTTTTTTATTTCCATAAATAAAGCTGATATAAAAATCTGTGTACAAGTCATTTGTGGACATACATTTTCATTTATATTTAATAAATACCAAGGGTAGGGTAATAGAATGGTTATATTTAACTTTATAGGATTCGGCTAAAATATCTTCCAAAGTGTTTTTATTAGAGTTCCTGTTGTTCCATCTTCTCAGTACTTGACATTGTCAGGTTTAAAATTGTTTATAATTTAAACATATACTTTCTTTACTACTAATGATTTTGAAGATATTATACATCTGGTCATGTACCATGGATCAATTATACATCCTATTTTAGAAGTTGATGTTCAATTTTTTATGCAAATTTTGATTTTTCATTTGTTGTGTCTCTTCTAAGTTAAGTTGTAAAACTTATTTATTATGTGTACTAAACTTTTGCTATATATATATATACAGAGAGAGAGAGAGAGAGAGAGAGAGCAAATATTTTTCCCAACTCTGCATTTTTTTAATCATTTTTTTTCTATGAAAAATCAAAACATTTTAGTTTTGGTGAAATCTAGTTTATCAGATTTTAATTTCATAATGGTTTTGCCTTTCCAAAGAAAGTTCACTTATATCCATATTTTATTGTAAAAACTTTATGGTTATAGCTTTTTCTATGTTCTAAGATCCTTCTCAAATTGATTTTTGTGTATGATTTGAGCTAGGAGTATAATTTTATGTTTTTGTGGAAACACGTAACTATTACAGTGCTGTAGCCACCTCACAGAAGCCACATGGACACTGACACAAACTTGATGATGGCACACATAGCCACCAAGAAGTTATAATGAAGTTTATTACTCAGCTAATGAGGATTTCTGGGAAGAGCAGGGTCAGCTTTCCAAGTTGGTTTGAAAATGACTTAAGAGAGCTGGGAAAGGATCCTGGCTTAGAGTTTTTAGGGAGTGGTTTAGAGATTTTAGCATGGTTTTAACTTCAAGCTAGCACCAAATGAGAGAGGGAGCATCTGGAATTTCTTGTCAACTTTCTCAGATATGGGGTATAAGGCAAAGAAGAGGAATTGAGGGTTAAAGCTGTCACCTGTCAAACATCAAAAAAATGGAGTCAAACAATCTTACTCCAGGCACCATTTGTTGGAAGGATTACTCTTTCTCCATTGCATTACCTTAGTATCTGTGTAAACTTTACTGAATGTATATTTGTGGCTATATTTCTGGACTGTCTCTTTTGTTCCCTTTGTCTATATGCCTATTCTTACAAAAACACAACATTGTCTTGTCTTGATTAGTGAGTGTAGCTTTACAGTAATCCTCTAAATTGGATAGAGTACTCCAAGTTCTTTTTCAATAGTACTTTGGTTATTCTAGGGACATTGAATTTGATTATGAAATTTGGAATCATTGTTAATTTTTATAAAAATGTATATGGATTTTTAATTGGGGAGTGAATTTATAGATTAATTTGTGTGGAATGGCTATCTTAATATTGAGTTTTTCGACCCATAATCATGTTCTGCTTCTCCATTCATTTATGTTTTCATAGATTATTGATCTTAAATCTTCCTTTTTTTCTACAATAAGCACGTAAATCTATGAGTGTACTCCTAAGCATTACTTTGGCCGATTTCCACAAATACTATATCCTTTCTTGCATTATCATTCCTATAAATCATACACACTCTTGCATGTGTGTGCATGTACACACACACACCTATGATTTACTTTGTGATTTTTATTTGTGTGATGGATTATTGAGAAGTGTGTTGCTTTTTAGTTCTTTAGGGCTTTTCTAGTTATTGTATTCTTTCTAATTTAATTTTGTTGCAGTTAGAAAGCATATTCTGTAAAATTTCAAATGGTTAGAGTATATTGAGGCTTATTATATGTTCTAGAATAATATTTATCTGAGAGGATGTTCCACATGCATTCTCTTATAATTTTTTCAAATTATTTTTTATTGAAGCATAATTGATTATACAGATTTGTGGGGTACAAACTTGACTATCAACAGTTGTGTACACTGTATCATGGTCAAATCAGGATAATTAGCTTATTCATCATTACGATACATAATCATTCTTTGTGTCTGTTAACCAATTTCTCATTAACTTTTCATTAACTCCGCTCCCTCTCTCCCCTTCCTCTTTCCACCTCTAGTAAGCACAGTTCTGTTCTCTCCTTCTAAAAGTTCAATATATTATTGTAATTGTTGTCTCTCTTTCTCTCTCTCTCTCTGTCTCTCTCCCTCCCATGCTCCCTCTCTCTCTCTCTTTTATTGTTGGTTTGTTTATGAATTCAACTCCTACTTATGAGTGAGGACATGTGATATTTCTATTTTTGCATCTGGTTGTTTCACTTAACGTAACTTTTTCTAGGCTCATCCATGTCACACAAATGGCAATTTCGTTCTTTTTTATGATCGCATTCTCTTAATGTCTGTCTGGTCACATTGGAAAATAGTGTGCTTCAAATTCTATAAGCTTACTATATTTTTTGGCTATTTGTTTATCACCTACTAAAAGACGCATGTTATAATTTTATAAGTTGCAACTCTAAGTGTGGATTTGTCTATTTCTCTCTGTATTTCTACTTTTGTTCCATACATTTTGAATTACAATTATATTTGCTGCATACACATTTAAAATTGTCAGGTTTTCTTTATCAATATACTCGTTAAATCATTATAAAATGTTCCTTTATTACTGGTAATACTCCTTTCCTTGAAGGCTACTTTATTTGACATCAACAAAGCCACACCAGCTTGCTTATGATTAGTATTTGCATTTTTTTCTATCTTTTTACTTTCCATCATTTGGCTGTCTTTGATATTTTTTACCAGGTTGAACATATCTGCCTTTCAATGTTGAGTGTTTAATTCATTTACATTTACAGTATTTTGGGGGAGGTTTAGGTTAGATTATTTTTGTTCCGTCTGTTTTTTGATTTTTCTTTTCCTGTCTCCATTTGTGTCATTCTACTCTTTTTTTCATGTCATTCTTTCTGCTCTATAGGCTTATTATCCAGAGCTATTTGTTGTCATTTATCTTTAATTGTTGCTCCAGATATTACAGGATTCATTTTTAAACGATCACAGTCTACTTAAAATTAAAATTGTGCCTAAATATTNTTTTTTTTTTTTTTTTTTTTGTATTTGCTGAGATTTCTTGATTTGTGGTTTGGTTATTGTGTTCAAATTCCAGTTATGCCCTAATTTACAGAGTAAATACTTAGTCCTTGAATGCAAAATTTACTTCTTACAATGAAAAATCTATGGTTTTAACCTCTCTAATTTGGTGGGAATCAATCTCCAAACTCTCTCTTCTCTATGATGGATAGCTGTTTATACCTCTGCTTATGTTTTTAGACTAAAACCTATTTTTTTTTTAATAGATGCTTGCCTAATCCATGCATGGTTTAGTGGTCTGTGAAGGATTTTAGGGAAATTTACATGCATATTTTGCAGCTCTTACTCTGTGGTCTCTATCATGCTGATATTTTCTCCCTCAGTTTCCATCTTCTGCTGCAGCCCTAAATTATAGCTCTTGCCCCTTTCAGAAATAAGTCTTCAGCATTCTATTTGAGTTCTGTCTGGTAGCCATATGAACAAGGGGATGTTTTCAGGGAAAAGCACATAATTGTAGATTTCACCCCTTATGTTGTCCTGCTTTCAAGAATTGAATCTCTTCCAGTATCTGCCTGCCTTTGTTAATTTTACAGTGCCTTCAATTAATTGTTTTGTCTAGAGATTTTAATGTTTTTCAGCAGGAGGGTCAGTCTGAAATAACCTATTTTTCCATTACTAGGTGCTAGAGATATGTTTTTAGGTTTGTTTTGAATATATTATTATTATTTTCTGATTATGAAAGTAATAATGGGTCATTATAAAATATTTTTGAAAACACAATGTAATAATGGAGAACATAAAAGTAACCCTTTTATTACAATAACTAGAAATAAATAATTGATGTTTTTATGCATTTTCTTCATTTTTTATGAACATAAACATATATGTTTATAGCTAAAACTCTGAATTGTTATAGGGATATTGGTGTTCACTTAAAATAAAATTTTGTATACCGTGTTTTACTTAGATAATGTTAAATTTTTGCTTTCATACAGTCTTTTAAAATATAGTTTTAATAACGATATTCACCACACAATTAGCCATAATTTATTTAACTGTTCTAATAAGTCATGTATAAATTTTGGTTTATAAATTATTTATTGTGTAAGTAGCCATATTAAGTATCTTTGTATGCAAATCTTTGTTCATATTTCTGATTATTTTTTCAGGCTAGACTTCTATAAATGTATTATTAAAACAAAACAATTTAGTAAGTATATTCTGAAGATTGTAATTTCCTGAATTATTTTCTAAATTTTTTTCCAAAAATTTTCCCAGAAGCAGTGTATGATGGCATCTAATTTAAACACCTTCAATCAGCACTTCTTGATACTTGATGGTATTTTTACCTAATTGGGGGAGTTTGAATGTTTTTTATCTGAGTATTGATCATTTTTGTTGTCTCACTTTATGATCATATATTTATATTCTTTATTCATTTTGTTGATGTTCATGTTGTTTTGAGCTAATTTTTTAACTATATTACTCACAATATAATCTTTCCAGTGTTGTTTCCAATTCAGTTTTGAATATAAATATTTGTATTGTAGTGAACATTGTGACATAGAATTTATTCGCTGTTTTTGTTTAGGTGAAATTCACATAACATATAATTAATCATTTAAAAATGCATTATTCAATGGTAGTGCATTCAATTCACAATGTTGTGAAACTCTTCTCTCTAGTTTTCAAACTGCTTTATCACTCCAAAAGAACATCTTGCACCCTTTATCTCGTTGAGCATTTTTAAGAAAGGTTTAAAATTCTCTAATAAATCCAAGGTCTGAGCTTCTTCAGGAAGGGTTTCTGTCATTTCATTTTCTTCCCATGAAAGGGCCACATTTTTCTGTTTCTTTGCATGTTCTGAAATTTTTGTTGAGAACTGAACATTTTGAATATTGTAATGTATTAACTCTGGATATTGGCTTCACCCTGGTCCCCAGGGATTATTGGTTTTTGATACAGGCTGAAGTTGACCATATGTTTAGTAATTTTTACAAAGACTATGTTCCTTGTTATGTGTAGTCACTGAAATCTCTTTAACTATCATCAGGAGAGCTAGTAACCTGACAGATATTTCCTCAAGTGACTAAATTCATTTTTTTTTTTTTAATTCCTGTATCTTTAAATTCCTGTAATAGATGCCACTGGAGTGCTGCTTCAGTCCAGTAAGTTGAAAAATTGATCAGCCCCTGTGCCAGTCCCTCAGTAACCCACTAGGCAAATCAAAATGCACATCTATGATTTTTGGGAGACACTTTCCTTGTTGCTCATCCTGGCACCAGCAAGCTGTATCATGGAAGTAGACCTCTTCCATAGCTGCCTGCTGAGAGACTGAAGAGTGGTAGCTGCTATGAGAAAACATTGAAATTCACTGAAGGTTACAAGCCTCTTTCTTCACCAAGTATTCT
>NW_007731418.1:0-3985 GCF_000696425.1 Galeopterus variegatus | reverse complement strand
TTCTAGATGCTGCAACTATTTGAGTAGACTCCAAAGTTCCAAAATAGTTGATTCTAATAGTTCTTACCAGGTTAATAGTTTTTTTGGTGGAGGGACCAATTCATGGAGCTTCATACTACTCCATCTACTGTGACATCACTTGTATACAAAGTTTTAGACTGTGGGATAAAATAATGTTTACTTTTGCCACCAAATTTTCTAATGAAAGCCCTGAAGAACTTACTCCCAAATTGTCTACTCAGATCTGTCTGATTCCTTGATAATAATAACTCATATATATATATATTTCAAATGTATTGATTTATACAATGTTTGTAGTATGATATCACTGGCACCCATATTACATTATAGAAAATTGAAGTTTGCAAAGTTTGAGAAAATTGCACAAGAAAAAGGAAAATAATTCACATGTTCTGACATCTTATCTCTCCTTTCTTTATGGTACTGCACATGGTTATTCAATATCAGTAGATGGGGGTGAACAAAAATGGCTGGAAAAAAATGCCGGGAAGACCACAAAGAGGACTTAATCTGCATTTCATCAAATCAAAGCGAATGAAAAAGGGTTGAAAAAAGGGCTCTGAAAGACTGGTATCTTCTTCAAAATGTGATATACAATATTTTAATATGAGCATTTTCATTTTGGCTTTTAATATTGTAGTATTTAATGTAACAGAATCAAAGAACATAATACTACTCCTAAAATTTCACTCAGAAAATTATTCTTTTCATAAATACTACAGCCACATTCTTTATATCCTAAAGGTCTTTCTATGCAATATTAATAGATATTCTTTTTATGCAAAGTCATTTTGACAGCATTGGTGCAAGCATATGATTCATTTCCATTTAGATTCCTTACTTATTAAAAATAATTTAAGAAAAAATTCAGCCAGCATAATTTATTAGACAGTACAAAGACATTTGTATGATGCTTATAGTTCAAACTTGATTTAACATTTTAAAATAATTTATAAAGGAAAGAAAAAAATGGATTCATACTGACACATGTCTTGAAATTCAAAATATATGCTAGATCTGAATAGATATCTTACATTTCTCTCTATATTGATTTGTTCTGCAAATGTAGACAGCACATTTTGAGGAATTTTCATTTAAATAAGAATGAAAAATCTTGAGCATTAAAATGTACTAAATTGATTTCAGTTAAAGAATGTTATGCTATTTTAGCACCCCTTCCCCTACCTCTTCCATATCCATTGTTCAAGTATTGTAGTGCTTTCAGTGCATTACCATTGCTTTTATTTCTAAGTGGAAGAATGTATTTGAGAAGATTGATATAATCTAAAAGGAATTGCTGGGCAAATGCATTGTATAAGGTGACACTTTGAAGTCAATAGCAAGTGGAAATAATAACACTGGCATTGATATGATAAAATCATGTACAAAATAAATTGTTTGGTTGTTTCATGCCATACACAGATTTGTCTCAGTTATCTTTATAATTTAAGAAGAAGTTATTTGGAAAATTATCTCTCTATTTTTCTTTGGATTAATCTGAATGACACTTGCATTGAGAAAAGATGCAAGGAATTTTATGGAATGTATTAATATACTCCATCCTTATTGATAGCAATAAATACATTCAGTGTAGCTGATGTTATACCAGTGTAGCTGGAGTTTCAAAAGAACATATCATATGTCCCTTTTCAAAGATCTTACACTTTAGTGGTGGAGGTAGACAATGTTACAGATCCTTCCAGAACAGTGTGATTGGATTATGATGTAAGGAAGCTACTTTGCAGACATTAGGGAGAATCAAGACATATAGGGAGGATTCTCACCTGTCACTGAAAGAAAGTATTTTTTGCTGTTTTGCTAATAACTCCCTGGGGATTTTATTGAGTAGATCTCTTCAGCTTTTAAAGAACTGCTTTTTGGTTTGTTTAGTTTTTGTTCTTAATTTTACTTTAAATTTAAAGGACACACTCTTAACTGAGGAATCTCATCTTCTTCCCTGGGTTAGTAATCATGTGTTCATTTAGGGTAATTGTGACTTAAGATTATTTTAGATTAAATAAGTTAACATGAATTTCTGTCTCATATGAAGACGCGGATAGGTTAGGAGTCCTTAAGTACTATGGTATTTCTGCTCCACAGAGTTATTATATTTTCTGTAATGCATGGCCTTAATTCCCAAGGTCACTTTATAGTCTGAGAGGGTTACTACAGTCATAATTAGTACATCTGTATTTCAGAGATGAGGAAGCACAAGAAGGCGCAGTGGGCAAACCTCAGCTACTTTTAAGGTTGGTTTCGAGAAGCCGATGCAAGGCACTGTAGTTTACATAATCATTGGTGATGACTTAATCTTATAGCTACATCTAGCTGTTTTCGAAGCCTGAGAAATGTAGTCATTTTATGTTGTCATTACTTTTATGGTAAAGATGACAAGAAATGTTTAAAAATGGCTTCTAAACTTGATCACTCCGTCCATGTACTAATGACTTCCAAATCTATATTTCCTCTTTCCTGACATTGCAACAAATTTTTCCAATCATTTACTGCTATTTCATTTGGTTCAATAAATATATATTGAGTACATACTGTGTGTTAGGCAGTATGTTAAGAACTATGGACAAAATAGTAAATATAATGGTCTTCCTTTCTATCTTCAAATAATTTATAGATTATTTCAGAGAGTCAATTAACATGTAGTTATTTCACAGTTTTATCAGTTGTGAGGGAAAACTTAGGGTGCTATGAGAAGGAATAAGAGGGCATCTAATTTAGGACTTTGGGTCAGAAAAAAAATATATGTTGTGTTATCTAAGTTAATTTATGATAATTAAAAGTTGATCAAGTAAAATCTAAGTGAAAGAGTGTTCCACACATGTCCAGTATATCAATATATTGAAGCAGGAAAAATTCAAGAAGCAGAAAGAAGTAGTGTCACTACAGTAAGAGTGGGGTGCCGGTTGTCAGGCCTTAAAGACTAACGCCACCTTAAGTGACATTACAAGCGGCGCTATTGACGTAGCAGCCTAAGACAGTGCTGGGATGAAGTAGGGTGGGGGTGTCTGCGGGAACCTTGCCTAGGTCCTTATTGGCCAAATACGTGCTTCTGCGCTTGTGAACACTGCGTGGTTGCAATAGCTAGGCACTGAGACAGGATGCATGCTCTCTTGACCTTTAAGCTGATAGGATTATGTAAAACTCCCTTCCCCATTTGCCTTTAAAAGCAAGTGCTTGTGTGATAATAAATGGAACTGCCCGACCTAACCCCCGCCAAGTCTGAGTGTCCTTTAACTGGGCTGGTTTGGGGCCAGCGGTGTGCTCACCTCTCTTCAGAGCTCTCTTCCCCCATCTCCTTCCAAAGGGGACAGGAGGGAAAGAGGAATCCGGGCCATTCGCTCACCCACTGAAAGGAATGAGGCTAGGGCTGTTCGGGTCGGCTGGTGGTGGACCCGACAGAGTGGTGCCCGTGTGAGGTGTTTTTAAAACTCGTGGGTGAAAGACAAGCGAGTGAGGCCCCCAGCTGCTCGGTCCTGAAAGAAGGTCGATGAAGGGTGATCAACCAGTGGAGTGGCCCCCGCAACCACGGTAGTCGCCGTGAAATAATCCGCCTGCGTGTCACGGTGAGTACCATAACAGGGGGAAGCCCCTGCACTTCTCTACCCTGTGCTCCCTTTGTCCCTTCCTCGCGGGGCAACATGGGAGGTGTGTGTGTGTGGAAAGAGTGATGAGACAGCTTGCAAGACTCTAAAGTACATGTTAAAAAGCAGAGGCCTAGAAATATCTGATGAGACAGCCTGAAAAGCTCTAAAGTACACGTTAAAAAGCAGAGGCCTAGAAATATCTGACTCCATGGCCACCAATGCCTGGCATCATGTGGTGCAGGTAGCCCCTTGGGCACCTTCGTCCAACTTGTTCTCGTATGAGACTTGGGACTGGCTTCAGACCCTGGCCAGAAAGAATGAGATTAGTCAACGGGCTAGACCCCCCTTAGGGTTCTACCCAACCA
>NW_007731417.1:159330-160383 GCF_000696425.1 Galeopterus variegatus | reverse complement strand
TTAATAACCGCTGGACTCCAGCTTGTCTTTAATTTCCCATAAATACCATGCGCAGAGAGACTTATTGTGTCAGGGGTTTTCAGTGGCATATTTTTGGTGAGTGATGTGGTGTGAATTGGTATTTACAGGGCACCTTTGAGATGATTAGTGTTAAGCATTAGTTGAGCCATTTCCAGTAGTCCATTTGGAACCCTATCTACAGGCAGCAGCTGAAGAGACATTTTGAATATACATTCCCTAGACCCTAGGAATGCATACTTAATGTAAAACGATGGTCATAAATGTTGACTTTAAAATTAGAGCTCACTCTGTGATGAGATTTAGCATCCTTGCTAAGGCTGTTCTGAAATCTTGCCCCTCTTTCTATAGTGCTATGGTTGTCTAGTGTTGGACAAAGTATTTGGCAAGGTGGCTTAATATCTGGCATTCAGCAGGTCCATGGAGAACACAACCTCTCAGATTTATACATACTGTGGGAAACATGAAACACCAGAAAGGCTGTTTAAATATTTTATGCAGCCTTCTCCCACTTCTGAAGATGCTCAGCCTTGACCTGTGCTAAAGCAGTTCTCTTCAGATGATCACTAATACCACATAGGCCCTTCTCTTCATAACTTTAGGATGATGTATGTGTTCAACCTTAAACTGTCCACTCTTTCTACCTCCATCCAACACATTACTCAGCATTTAAAGATTCCTGCTGTAGGATTCAGTCACCTCATTTGTGAGTCCTCAGGGCCTGCCCCTGATACTCTTCCCAATTTCTCTCTTTCCTTTCTGTGGCCTAGGATATAGCATTTCTGTGCTTGCTGCTTTAATTTTAATTGCTTTGCAAGCAAGCCTACAATGAGAAATGGTGGAAAAGAGGTAACTTTCCTACCTTTTAATTCTGGGGCAGTTATTAATACTGTTCCCCTTTCTGAAGAAAAGTGAAGAACTAGATTTGGAGAGGAAAAAGGGTAATTAACCTATGACACCCTGGAATTGCATGTATTCGAGTTTGTGAATGTGCTGTGAATGTTTTATGTTGTACCTTTGAACTCTTGTACTGTA
>NW_007731417.1:156567-158193 GCF_000696425.1 Galeopterus variegatus | reverse complement strand
CACACACACACACACACACCCTTGGAATATTATCATTTTAGACAAGAACACCAGCTTTCAAGTAAGTTATATAAAGGTTTGAATTCTACTCACCACTAACTAGTTATATGACTTAATTACTTCATCCCTCTAAGCCTCATTTTTCTCTCATCTGTAAATTGAAGATAATGGTTCATAGAGTTGTTGTGAAGGTTAAATAATCTAACATGTATATAAGTTGCTTAACAAATTGTCTGGCACCTAAGTGTTCAATAAAATGTCCATCTCTTTCTCTAATGATACGTTCAAGGCACTGAGCTAGGATGAGGAGTTAATGCAAAGTGATACCTCTCATTAAAGTAGTAAAGCATCAGACTTCTTATGATATATCTCTCATACAATTTCATTTAGCCTCACTTTGGTTTTATTATATTGGTCCTATACTATACTGGCTTGAGATTCTTAAAGAAGAGAGTTTATTTCTTTCTCACATAAAAGTTTGAGGTAAGTGGTCTAGGTTGGTAGGTGGCTCTGCTCCATAGACCATTCAGGGATCCAGGTTTCTTCTTAAGCTTTTGCTCTGCCATCTGCTAGGGCATTGCTGATGTCAGGGGTGCATTTGGTGGGAAGGGGAAGGAGAGTGAGAAGAAGGCACATCCACTCTCTTACGGTGTAGGATCTGAAGTCACATGTCACTTCCAGTAACATTCATTGGCAGTATCTTAGCCATAGGGCCACATCTAACTGCAAAAGACTAGAAAACTAGGGCAGCTGGGCAACCTGTGACCAGATATGGTTCTTTTGTTATGGAAGAAGNTAGAAAACTAGGGCAGCTGGGCAACCTGTGACCAGATATGGTTCTTTTGTTATGGAAGAAGGGAAGAATGGGCTTTAATGGACACCTAGCAGGCTTTGCCTTACAGCCCAACCCCAGGGAGCCAACACTGATGAGGGGCTGTGTGGCATGGTAGAAGGGGATTAGTCAGGAGCCTGGTTTTGACTAGTTCAGCCAGAGACTTGCATCATGACCTTGGCCAAAGTGCCTAATTCTGTGTACCTCGGTTTCCTTAGTATGAAGAAAGACCTGGGACTGCTAGTCTCCAAGATACCTTCCAGTGACATGAAGCCCTCCCTGACCCCCTTATCTTAAGGGGTCTCTTTCTCCTAAAGCATCTCTTCATTGTGCATCTCCTGGGACATAACTAATACAGTTTTATTTTCTACGAGCTGCTATTTCATTTCGTTAAGCTATGAGCTTTATTAAGGAACAAATTTCACAGCATTTTGCAGGTATCAGAAGATCAAGAAATATTTATGTGTTGGTCGATTGGTTGGTTGATAAATGTGGATCATTTGGAACTCATTGGAAAAAGATACTTTAGATATGAAATACTGCAGAATGATTTTCTTTGGGAATGAAGCAGAGCTGAGAGAATAACCTCTAAGTTCTTTTCTGTGCTCACATTTTAATATTCTGTGACTCAGCAACTCTACTTAAGTTGGGAGGAATCTCATCTTAGTTCCCTCTGGTGGTATTCCCTTAAAAAGTTTTTTGTTATGATCAAGTTGAACTTCTGGATAAAAGTTTCCATCTCTGCCAGTGGCTTCTGCAAGGTCAACTTAATACATACTAAGTTTTTAAAAAAA
>NW_007731417.1:150539-156134 GCF_000696425.1 Galeopterus variegatus | reverse complement strand
TTCCATCTCTGCCAGTGGCTTCTGCAAGGTCAACTTAATACATACTAAGTTTTTAAAAAAATTATTCTCACCTCTATGAATAGAGTTATATTTTTAAATCTTTTAGCATTTCAGGCAAGGGACTGAGTACTTACAAGATATTAAAATGCAAGGCAATGTAGTTTGCTGAGCTTTTGAATCTTATTTTATACATTTAAATCCTAAAACAGATCCCTTGGAGATTCACTTTAAAAACAGCATTTATTCTATAAAAATCTGAGTCCCTGTTTTGAAGTCAGCTTTCATCAAGTTTGTTATGGGTGGACAGTGACTGAGTATCCAACAATGTAAAGAAGTGCTTCTGCAAACTTAATCGAGCCTTTGAATCATCTGGGGCTCTGTTTAAGATTCAGATTCTGATTTAGTAGGTGTGGGGTGGCGGCTGCAATTCTGCATTTTAAAGGTCTCCCTGATGATGCCCTGATGCTGCTGGTCTGTGGACTGTGCTTTGAGCAGGGATGTAAGGAATATTTCTTATGAACATGGCGCTTTAAAGCTGCTTTGCTACTAGTTAATTACACATTAGGTAATTATGTTGCCTCATATTAAGATTATTTGCATGCGTGATCCTTTTAAGATCATAAGATCCTGAAGCCCAGAAAAGAACCCTTTTATTTCACCTCACCTTCTATGAATTTAACACACTTTCAGGTACAGTCATGCATCGCTTAACGACAGGGATGTCTTCTGAGAAATGCGTCATTAGACGATTTTGTCATCGTGTGAACATCTTAGAGTGTACTTACACAAACCTAGATGGTATAGTCTACACAGACCCTGGCTATTTGGTATAGCCTATTGCTGCTAGGCGACAAACCTGTAGAGCATGTTACTGTACTGAATATTGTAGGCAATTGTAACACAACGGTAAGTATTTGTGTATCTAAACATACCTGCATGTAGAATAGGTACTGTATGGTATGAAAGATTAAAATGTTAAACCTATGTAGGGTACTTACCTGACTAGGGAAGTTGCAGGACTGGAAGTTGCGCTGGGTGAGTCAGTGAGTGCATGGTGAGTGAGTGTGAAGGCCTCGGATGTAACCGTGCACTACTGTAGATATATAAACACTGTACACTTAGGCTGCACTAATTCTATAAACACATTTTTCCTTCTTCAATAATAAATTAACTTACTGTAACTTATTTACATTATTTTAACTTTTTTACTCTTCTGTAATAACACTTAGCTTAAAACATAAGCACACTGTCCAGCTGTATAAAAATATTTTCTTTCTTTATATCCTTATTTTACAAGCTTTTTCTATTTTTAAATTTTTTATTTACTTTTTTTTTTTTTAACTAGTTTTTGTTAAAAACTAAGACACAAACACGCACATTAGCCTAGGCCTACACAGGGTCAGGATCATCAATATCACTGTCTTCCACCTCCACATCTTGTTCCGGTGGAAGGTCTTCAAGGACAATAACATGCATGGAGCTGTCATCTCCTATAACAATGCCTTCTGGAATACCTGTGAAGGACCTGCCTGAGGCTGTTTTACAGTTAACTTTTTTTTTTTTATAAGTAGAGAGAGTACACTCTAAAATAATGATAAAAAATGTGGTGTACTATTTATCCAGTAACATAGTTATTTATTATCATTATTAAGTATCGTGTACTGTACATAATTGTATGTGCTATACTTTTATACATCTGGCAGCACAGTAGGTTTGTTTACACCAGCATCACACAAACACGTGAGTAATGCTTTGCCCTACGCCACCTCCCCTATCATGGAAGAACTACTGCACTTCCACGATCACACCCTAATAATCATATTCCTAATCAGCTCCTTAGTCCTCTATATCATCTGCCTAATTTTAACTACAAAACTCACTCACACAAACACCATAGATGCTCAAGAAGTAGAAACTGTCTGAACAATTCTACCTGCTATTATCCTTATTTTAATTGCCCTCCCATCATTACGAATCCTGTATATAACAGATGAAATTAACAACCCTCTCCTAACCATCAAAACCAGTGTTGTCACTAGCCAATAGGAGTTTTTCAGCTCTATTATAAACTTATGGGACCATGGACATATATGCAGTCCATTGTTGACCTAAGTGTTGTTATGCACTGCATGATTGTACTTTAAATAGTCTCTAAAACTATTTGTTAAATGAATGATTGCAAAGTCTAGCTGAATAGTTGTTTTGTTCCAGGTGGTAAGTAGAGGATATATACATCAGTTTGGTCTGGGGCATATCGTGTAGCATTCCCTATCAGAATTAATATTTGAGAGAAAATGTGGCCCCATAGAGGATCAAATTGTATATTTTTCTTAATGCTTTATTTTCCTCTCTACAGTGAAGACTATTGATGTATGCATTAACGCGTGGCTTGAACAGTCCTCAGGACTCCCAGCAGCTGCAGACTTCATTCATTTAGAGTGAAGTCAGGAAAGGCTTACATTTCTTTCCTCATTTAGCAGTGGCAGCATAGCCTGCATTTTTCTTGAAATACAAGTTCAAGGGAGAGGATGACTTTGTGGTGTGACCTAGGACAGGTGAGGAATAATGGGCATATTTCGTTGCCATGGACCAACTCAAATGAAATTGAAGGACTTAAATGGTGATGCATGGAAAATTATATTTTTTATGTAAATTTTCAACGCAGTGTTTTGTCCTTAAACTGTCACATACAAATTCTATGCAATACTGCAGATCTTGGTAGTTTTACTGGCAAGTGACATTCCCACATAATTGCTTTAGGAAAAAAAAAAAAGAATGTCCTTGGGTGTTATGTAGTCAGGAAGCCTTATAGTATAAGCTTACAGGTAGTTCACTCTTCATTGCATATTTTAATATAGTTTCAAAGACTTCCGTATTACTCAGTTGGCCAACACAGAAATCGAGAAAAGTGGAAAGTGTCCTTGGTGATGCCGCAGAGTCTCTGTGCTACCAGTCTCCATAGAGAAGTGGAATAGAGATTTATGATATCATTCACACCAAACTTGCTTAGCTTCATCTTCCACTTCACAGGTAGAGTCGCAGACTGGCTTTGCCGTCTCTCCTGTTCTCCACCTGACCATGAGCTCGGGTCCAAGAGCGCAGGGTTTGATTCCTGGCTCCACCACTTACTGAGGGACCCTGTGCAAGTTATTTTGCTTTGCTGTATCTTAGTTTCCTTGCCTGTAGAATGGGGATTGTGGAATAAACATTCGGCATAGGGTTTTTGAGAGGTACTAAGGGCATTAAGTGTTAGTTTCTCAACATCCCGACTTTAAGAAGCTAAATCTTTTTAGCTCTCTAGAGTTTAAAATTCAGCATATGATAACATATTTATAAAAACTCTGTGGTATAGGAAAGTGAAGATCATAAAGACACATGCATCGTTGTCACAACAGGATGATGATGTGACTGGTGTGACTTGCAGCCCATGTAAACATTCTTCACTAACAAAAGTCATGGAAACTTGAATGAGAATCATGCAGTGCTAGAGATAGCACAGAGTGCTCCCAGGCCAGTGACTGCCCTCATGGTGCTTACATTTTAGTGGAGAAGGGAACAGATTAACCAAGCCATCACCAGTCTTTAAATTATAATTGTGATAATACCACAAAGGAGAAGATTAGGTGGTCAGAGATCCTACAGCAGGGGTCCTGACCTGAAGGGGATCAGAGAAGGCTTCTCTGGAGGAATGTGTCTGTGAATTGAGATGTGTAGAGAAGGGGGAGAGGAGCCTGAGGAAGGAGCATTTCAGGCAAAGGGAATAGATTTGTGAAAACTGGAGATAGGAAAAGTATTCAAGGACTTCAAAGAAGGCCATTGTGCCTGGAGCTAACAGGAAGTGCAGTGGAGGCTGGTGAACCAACAGGGACCAAATCCTGCAAGACCTTGCTGTGTAGGTAAAGGATTTGGGATTTTATGCCGTGATCAGTGGGATGCCATGGAATAGAACATGGAAGAGAATGGAATAGCACATATTCTAATATGCTATTTGAATTTTAAATGCATCACTCTGGCTGCAGGATGTCTTGTCAGGAATGCTATATAAAGGGTGGGAATGAAGTGAAGCAGGAGAAAAGCAGATGCAGGGAAGCCAGTGAGGAGCTTGTCACAATAGCCTAGGCAGCAGGAAAGATGGCTTTTACTGGGACAGGGAAAAAAGCAGATGGATTCACGAGTAATTTAGGAGGTAGAAGCAAAAGTTCTTGGTGGCTAATTGGATTTTGAGAGGGAGGGAAGAGAAGTATATTAGTCCGTTTGTGTTGCTTATAACAGAATACCTGAAACTGCGTAATTTATAAAGAAATAAAATTTATTTCTTCCAGTTTTGGAGGCTGGGAAGTCCAAAGTCCAGGAAACACATCTGGTGAGGACCTGTTCTTGGTGGCGACTCTATACAGTGACACAGGGTTGTCACATGGTGAGAATGGCAAGAGCAAGAGAGAGAGCTAAGCTGCTCACTTGCTCTCCATATAAAGCCATCAGAACCACGCTCATTACTCCAGTGGATTGATCCATTCACAAGGGTACAGTTCTCACAATCTAATCAATGAGTTTTGGGCAGACGTTCAATCCACAGCAGGAAATGTTAAAGGTGGCCCCTAGGTTTCTGGCTGATGCAGTTGGGTGGGTAGTGGTGTCATTCCTGAGATGGGGAAGACCAGGGTAGGACCTGAGTTAGTAGGGGTGGGGAGAGGAGGAGATCATGAGTTCAATTTGGGGTATGTTGAATTGGAGGTACATGAGAGACACTGAAGAAGAGACCTGTCTGAAGCTCGGAGGAGAGGCAGAACTGGAACTGTGAGTTTTGCAGTCAGCACATTGGTTGGTAACCTGTGCCATGGGAGTAAATAATAATGATTTTACAGGGATGTGAGTTTATAGGGAGTAGGGTAAAGCTTGGAACTGAACCATGAGGAACTTTAATAATTCAAAGGTGAAGCAGAGTAGGACAGACTCACAAAGGAGGCTGAGGAGGAACAGCCAAAGAGGTGACGGGTAGTATGGTGTCACAGAAGCCAATGGAAAGGACTGTTTCATGATGGAGGGAGTGATTGATCAACTGAGGGAATGCAGTGAGGACAAGCAAACAAACAGGTCTGAGAATGCTTTGATAAGAAGTTCTGAAGTCAAAAGACAGTTCAAATCAAGTATTAGTAGAACATCCCCATGAGCCCAAAAGTTCCTGAGCATCCTCCATTGTAAAATAGGGATAGCAGGAAAGTTGTTTTGAGAATGGTATGAGATGTCTGCAAAGTAGTTAGCACAGAGCTGGCACCTAGTAAGTGTCCAGTGAATGTTAGCTGGTATACTAAGGAGCAAAGAGGTGGTGGAGGAAGTAAGAACAAGAGGAATGTGGTGGGGGGTGCAGAGGGCACAGTCCCCGGTCTCGTTGGAGCTTAGGGTTTGTATCTGAGATGGTAGAAAAGTTCAGGTGGGACCAAAGGAAGGAGATCCTTGAATGCTGGACCACTGGGAGGCTGAAAATCCTAAGAGTATCCTGATGGGGGATGACCAGGGCCTCGAGAAGTTCAGGGCAGTCAGGGTGACATGGGGAGCACAGAACCTTTGGGTAATGCACTAGGACTTTGGCAGTGA
>NW_007731417.1:148902-150283 GCF_000696425.1 Galeopterus variegatus | reverse complement strand
CAGTCAGGGTGACATGGGGAGCACAGAACCTTTGGGTAATGCACTAGGACTTTGGCAGTGACCTGGAACCAAATAGAAAGGTTGAAAATTGTTCCCAGTGTTCAGGCTTAGAATATGCTAGAGTTTTCTCTTTTCAAGGGTTTAATTTTGAGTTGTTAAATAGATAATCAAGCCTCGAATGCCTAAAGAGAACTATATGAAACTCAATGCAGGGAGCAGTAGGCCAGTATCACCTTGTACCTCTTGCTGTAGAGCGAAGGCTGGATACTAAGGGTGGGACCCAGAAGGACTCCAGAGACTGAAGGAGGAAGTTGTGTAGACTTTTTGAATTCGAAGAAATAGGAATTAAATCCAGAATGCTGATGCCCTGGACTAAAAAGGATGGGATGATTTGGTATAACAAATGATGACTCATTTATCAAAAGTCATGGAGATGCCAAAGAGTTGTTTTTGCAGTAAAGATTCTCTATATGAATATACTGGTTATTCAAGTAAGCTACTTGTTTTCTTTGGCAGAGCTATTACTTTTGTGATTTTAGCTGGGCTGGGGGTGGCATTGATTGAATGTTCAGTTGACATGGGCTGGACCACTGGTGTGCTGTGAAGTGTGGACATCAGAGCGAGTGCAGCCCTCTTGTAAGAGTGGCTCTTACGTTGAAGGTTTGCAGCATCTTGTCAGGCTTTATGGTCTGCCGTCCTAGGGAACCTGAAGCTGCTGAGAATGTATGAGTTTACTATGGATGGGCTGTTTGACTAATTTGGTGTTTTCTGAAGTCATCAACTGACCCTATAAATTGATGGGGTTACTTTCGCTGTCTTTCTTTAGTGCTGTTCTTCAAACCACATTTTTACCTGCTGAGTTGCCACAGATTTGGCATCACTGATGATCACTGGTAGGAGCATAGGCATAACTATTAGATTCAATAACCCCTCCCCAAAATAGATCCTTGGATCCTGTATGGATGACTTATCAGCCATAGTTGCATTCCTGAAAGAGATGCCATCTGACTTAACAGTATAAAAGAACAGTTAATAAGGACTCTTACCTTTACTTGTAAATTATCTTCAATTAATGTCTTTCATCCTATTTCACTCCTGTTTGTGACATGATGTCACATAATATTGATATCATTTAGAAGAGGAGGTGCTTACTGCCAGACACTACTGTACCTGGCAAACAAGGATGGGTGGTTGCCAGGGGCTGAGGGAAGTGGGAAATGGGGAGTTGTTTAATGGGTATAGAGTTTCAATTTTGCAAGAGAAAAAGTTCTGGTGATTCATTGCTGCACAGCAAAGTGAATATACTTAACACTATTGAACTGTACACTTAGAAATGGTTAAGATGGTGGATTTTATGTAAATGTTATCTGGTTTTTTTTTT
>NW_007731417.1:146597-147676 GCF_000696425.1 Galeopterus variegatus | reverse complement strand
TGTTAGACAGGATTTGCACTAACAGAATTTGCCTTGCCAGTTGGAAGGTCAAAGCATAGAGATGAAAGCCACCTGGAGGATGCTCCACTTGAAGCCAACAGTTAGAAGGTGAATGTCATGCCCTGAGATACGCTCTGTAGACAAATTACTGCAAAATCCAGGTTTGATTCAGTTGTCTCAATTCTCTATGTGATTACCTAGATGGAGAAAAAAGCCTTTTCCAAAAATGCTTCTGGGTAGATCACTCACACTATAAGACACAGGAATGTTGAATCATAAGGGGAACAAACTAGGAGTCAGGATCAGGATTCAATAGTTGAGACAGAAAAAAAGAAGCGTTCTTTTTCTGAGGCATGGCGGAGGTGCCTGTGCTGTTAGAAGGGTGAGATTACTACTGCATGGGACCCTCATGTCACTAAATCATCCACTTTGAAAATGCTAGAAGTAAAGTGAGTTCTCTCCTCAAATTTCAGTAGTAGTATAAAAATCCTCCTTAATTAATACATTCATTCATTTCTTNTTTTTTTTTTACCACAATTAAGAAAAACAAAGCAAGAACAACAACAACAACAACAAAAAAGCAAAAGAAAGAAACTCCAACACAAGGCAAGACTGAGTAAACAGCTCAGTTCTTTCACTGATCACTCAGCTGGGCACCTTGTCTCTTACCCCCTACCCCCCACCTATTTCCCCAAGAGCAGTCGCAGGTCTCTATGTTTGTGCATGGTCTCCTTATGCTCTTCCTTGAATGATTGCTCCTGTGGGAGAATGCAGTCACTCACATGGGTGATTTGTCTGCCACTGGCTATGGCTAGGTCCGACAGGTGGAGATAGAGGAAGGCATGAGTTCAAGTAGTGTAAAGACAGGGCTTTGAGGAATAGGTCTTCCTTGGAATTGCATGGACTGAACTGCATGTGTGTAAAGCAGCCAGAAGTTCTACTGCAGCATCTGAAGACCTATGAGAAGTGTCTGTTCACCTGTTCACCCCCTCCTTCTTCCTAAGTGCTGCATCTGCAGTGTTAGACAGGATTTGCACTAACAGAATTTGCCTTGCCAGTTGGAAGGTCAAAGCATAGAG
>NW_007731417.1:142439-145204 GCF_000696425.1 Galeopterus variegatus | reverse complement strand
AAAAAAAAACGTGAAACTGAATATCTATGATTATGACATTTTTTATAACTTAGAAACAAGTATGTCTTGCAGCAGTGAAAGAGATCTATTCTCAGTGGCACAGTTTTCCTTTGATTTTGCTTAAGTTTCTTTCCCTCTCATCAGTGGGGCTTAATGCTATTTTGATCAAAACTTTAGTGGGTTGATTTTCTTATTTATGAAATAAAAGGTTTCATTGCTTTGGAATGACTTTCTTTCTTCTTACTCAATGTCAGTCAGTCACTTAAAAAGATTTTTTTTCCTGCTCTCCCTTCTCTGTCTTTTGTATGTTGTATATCTCTCTCATTTCTCCATTTTTTTTCTACCCTCACATTCTTTTTTTTCTTTCTTTCAGTTTTTCTCATTTCCAACATTTTCCTTGTCCTTTTTTTTAATGATTGTTTTTCCCTTCAAAAAAATTGCTTTTCTCTTAGAAAAAGTGCCAAGTTCTGTCCAGAAGCAGACAGGCATAAAGTGCTGACTGCCAAGGTGAGTGTTCGGTAGTCGGAAGGCAGGAGAAAGCAATATTGATCAGCATTACAGGGGTGTGTCTTATCATCACCACACAAGTCCAGTTTTCCTTTTAGGCAGCCTTCTACTAATTATGTCCAGATAAGCTTTCACACAGCACGTCATTCATCGAAGTAGAACAACCACGTAATCTTGCTTCATCTGTGATTGAGTCCATAGCATCCTGGTGTAGCTTGATGCCTTTATATTTTTAGAATGGGAGAAGTAAGTATAAGTCAGTCAAGTTCATTTATATGCCTGGCAGATGACAAGATAAAAGTGCAGTTGCCTTTGAGAAGGGAGCCTTGGGTTTTTCCTGCTATGAGCCATTGCAACTCTAACTTTCCAGAGACTCTAGTGTCACCTTCACCTCTCTTGTGTGGGGTCCTCTTGGGCAACATGTGTAAGTTCATGCTCAGCTGACTGGAGTTCCTTTTTGCAGGATTCTACTGGAGCTGAATTGGTAACTTTAACAGCTTCCTCCGTGTCAGGCTCAAGGCTGCAGGCACTGTCATGCGTTTCCTGCATGGAGACCATGTCTAAGCTCTACCTCACTCTGTTTCAGACTGGTTTCCTTGGTTTCTCTTCCCATGACATTTGCCCAGAGTCTTCTACTTTACCTAACTTTTCTGGATGGATGCCATTTGGGTGCCCATTTTTGGCTCGGGGTCTTGGTGAATTACTAAGGGTCGTTTTTCCTGTTTCTATGCACTGCAACCTCCCACCCTTCACCCAAGCTCCCAATTATTGCAACTTATGCCAGCCTGGAGCCATTGCCTCAGATTTCTACTTTTTGGGAGCAGAGAGAAGTCACACTCTACCATTCATCTTGGAATGTGAATACCTCATGTGAAAAATTTATGTAGTTATGGGTGGAGAGCACAGGCTCTGGAGCCCATCTCCCTGGGTTCACATCCCAGGTCTGCTCCTTACAAGCTGTGTGATCTGGACAAATTGCTTAACTTCTCTTGCCCCTGCTCTCTCATTTGCACAATGGAGATAATGGTTGTACCTACCTTACGTGGTTGATATGAGAAGTAAACAAGTTAGTTTAGTGGAAGGCTTAGAACAGTGTGTCTGCTGCATAGCGAGCACTATATGTGTTAACTATTACTACGAAATTAAAACCCACACTCACTGAATTCAGACTGCTAGAAATAAGCAGACGGATTAAACTGATATTTATCAAAGGAGGATCCACAAGTTTACAATGAGAAATTTTAAATCTTGTGCTCACATTTGGATGAAAATGTACACACATCAGGATGAGCATATTTTAAGTTATTTGGATGATTCTTTATAGCTGAGCATGCCATGTAATTAGAAAGACTGCATTTGCATTATGTTTATGGTCATATTCTCATGCAGTGAAGGCCATGACATTGACTCAGGCTGCATGAAGGAGGCCTAGCCATGGTTCTTGGAGACAAGAGTGGAGGGGAATGTAGTCTCCTGCAGCGCACGTGGTCTGAGCTGCCACACTGTCAGGGATTGGCTCTGTAGCAGGCAGTACAGTATCCACATAGTGACTGGTGCACTAAAATAAATTCTGATTTATTGGGATTCTATTTAATTTATGAATTTGTTTTTGTTTTAGAGTCATATAAAAGAGCTGTAAGGTTAGGGGTTTTTATCTAGCTTAGGGTTGTATTTATTTAAGTAACATTAAAATAAAAATTATTTGTTAGCACTGGAGGGGCATAGGAATTTTTATCTTATAAGAGGGGTCTGCCCATATATTTCTCAAACTTGAGAAAGACTAGATCACTCTGTGGTTCCCAAATGCCAGTCTATTAATTGTGCTAGGCAGGTTATAAAAAAATTATTCTTAGAGAATTTGTTAAAAATACCAACACATGAGCTATATCCTGGAGCTGCTGAACTGGGCCTATGAATCTATTATTTTTGCTGAGCTGCTCAGGTGATTCTGCTAAGCAACACGTTTGGGCTTCTTTGGAGTTGATGACCTCTCAATGCTCTTCATAGTCCTGGGATCTTAGGATTCAGTGTCTCAGTCTTCAAAATTGAGATAATGGTACTTGTCCCTTTCTTACTGCACAACGGAATAGAGAGAATTAATGAGGCAATTTTCCTAAGTGTCCTTGGAAGAAAAGTACAATTTAAATGTAATATATTGAAGCCAGAATTGAACTAGATCATCTCAGCATGCAAATTGTTCCCTAGGAACAAAGAGGTAACTCAGGTCATTAGAGTGAATCAGCAGGTTGATTTCTGCT
>NW_007731417.1:140773-141903 GCF_000696425.1 Galeopterus variegatus | reverse complement strand
TTCCCTAGGAACAAAGAGGTAACTCAGGTCATTAGAGTGAATCAGCAGGT
Source organism: Galeopterus variegatus (assembly GCF_000696425.1). NCBI lineage: Eukaryota > Metazoa > Chordata > Mammalia > Dermoptera > Cynocephalidae > Galeopterus > Galeopterus variegatus. The sequence continues at coordinate 141,853 of NW_007731417.1, read as the reverse complement.
TGATTTCTGCTACCAGGGATCCAGTTCCCAAAAGTGTTGGTCTCTCTCCAGCCTGGACTCAAACCTGTGATACCTGGTACATTACCGTGAGATTTAAAATCAGCGACTTAGTGCTAATAGAGACAGGACGGGTGGACAGGGAACTCTATGGTACGGAGCCCTGTGCTTATTGTATAACTTTCCTTGGGCTGCCATTACAAAGTACCACAAACTGGGTGGCTTAAAGTAAGAGAAACTTATTCTCTCACAGTTCTAGTGGCTACAAGTCAAAATCAAGGTGTCGGCAGTGTTGATTCTTTCTCAAGGCCCTGGGGAGAGTCTATTCCATGCTTCTTTCCTAACTTTTGGCTGTTACTGGCAATCTTCAGTGTTCCTTGACTTGCATATCGTTTGCTCTAATCTCTGCCTTCGTTGTCACGTGGCTGTCTTCTCCCCGTGTGTCTCTGTGTTTTCACATGGTTCTCCTCTCTGTGTCTCTTTCTCTTCCTCTTCTTATAAGGACACCAGTCATATTGGATTAAAGGCCTGTCTTTCTCCAGTATATCCTCACTTTAATTAAACCACATCTGTAGCCACCCTAGTTCCAAGTAAATTGAATTCTGAGTCTCTGGGGGTTAGGACATCAACATATCTTTTTGGGGAACTTAATTCAACCCATAACACCATGTTTCTTTTTACCTAGGGAAACACAGGATGTTTTACATTTCTGAATAAATTCTTTCCCCCAAATTGATTTGAAATGCAGAGGGCATCACCCCTGAGAAACCATGTCATACATCATGGCGAGGTCCTTGGGGCAGCCCGTAACAATTTATTCAGCTCATAATGTACCAGAAGTTGAGTTTCTTCTAAGGGCCCTATAAAATCTAATCAATGCATCAGATGAGATCTCGGTGGGAAAATGTGCTAGAACTTTCAGCGTGGGGTGCTAAGAAGGTATTTCTCCCCATCAGCTCTACTGACTCTGGTGGATCTTAGAAACTTTATGCTTGTGTTTATTTCTTTCTTGATTCTTCTGTGCTTATTTACATTTTCTTTCTTTTTTTTTTTTTTTGTTTTTGTTCCCTACTTTGGTTCTAA
>NW_007731417.1:131524-140528 GCF_000696425.1 Galeopterus variegatus | reverse complement strand
AACACCATGTTTCTTTTTACCTAGGGAAACACAGGATGTTTTACATTTCTGAATAAATTCTTTCCCCCAAATTGATTTGAAATGCAGAGGGCATCACCCCTGAGAAACCATGTCATACATCATGGCGAGGTCCTTGGGGCAGCCCGTAACAATTTATTCAGCTCATAATGTACCAGAAGTTGAGTTTCTTCTAAGGGCCCTATAAAATCTAATCAATGCATCAGATGAGATCTCGGTGGGAAAATGTGCTAGAACTTTCAGCGTGGGGTGCTAAGAAGGTATTTCTCCCCATCAGCTCTACTGACTCTGGTGGATCTTAGAAACTTTATACTTGTGTTTATTTCTTTCTTGATTCTTCTGTGCTTATTTACATTTTCTTTCTTTTTTTTTTTGTTTTTGTTCCCTACTTTGGTTCTAGTGTTATTTTTTATGTTGTTATTTCTGAAATCTCTTAGAGAAAGAGTGCAGAGTGGAGAAGGAAAATACTCTGTGTTATAAACAGTCTTTGTCTTCCCCATTAAAATTTACTTGTTATAATTCCCATTTTCTCAGCACCATCTCTGCAAATCTTAGTTATACCTAGCCATCCAGTATATTAATTTCTCTATTGTATATGAGGACTTTTGACACATTCACTTCATAATTCATAGTATTGAATCAGAGGGGCTCTCAGGAATAAGTGGGATATTCTGATAGGTTGACTTGTGTATCCTTCAGGTCTCATTGCTTACACAGTCTTTGTGCCAGCTGTAGGTCTCAGCTCTCTTCCTTTTGTTCCAGGCTCCTTAACAAGCCACTGTTAGCTGTTCAGGGAGGCTAATCCTTGGGCTTAACCCTTTGTAGCCCTTCCTGTAGATGACAAAGAGTTAATGGGAAAGATTTGCTTTTTAGGCTCCTTAACAAGCCACTGTTAGCTGTTCAGGGAGGCTAATCCTTGGGCTTAACCCTTTGTGGCCCTTCCTGTAGATGACAAAGAGTTAATGGGAAAGATTTGCTTTTTAAAAAAATTCTCTGCAAAGTCCTTTTCTGAAATCAGGTGGTAGATATTGGTAAAGTGTTATCAGTGCAGTGCGTTTAAATATATTCAGAATAATCAGGTCTGAATAAACTCAGGTAAATAGGCTTTTCTCTTTTCCTTAATTAAAAGGGATTGTGTTAGTTCAAGTCCTCTGAGAGGCAGAACCAAGATGAAATTACTTTGATATTTGTAGGAAGAAACACCTGGAAAGGACGAAGGGAAAGGAACAGGAGTAGGCTGGGAGAGCTTTCAGACTGCAGTGCAAGCCTGTCTTCTGCGAAAGGAGCCTGGGAGGAAGGAGGACTGGGTAGGAAGAGACTCAGTCGATAGTCCAGTTCTAATAATGTTTTGGCCAGGCTGAGTGTGAGTTCTGGAGTCAAAGTTGGCCACTAGAGGACTCCTCTGTCCCACAGGAGTGAGCGTGCACAGGTACCCAGCCGTGTTCATTCATTGCCTGGGAGCAGGCCAGGGGAAGAGTGGACACTGCACAAATGTAATGGTGGATCAGGAGTGGGGGAGGGGAGGGCGGGTAACCCACATTGTCAGTCACCTGTGCTCCCTGACGGCAGAAGAGCTAAGCAGTGCATTTCCATGGCTTTCTTAGGGATCTCTCTAGCGGTCCATGATCTTGGATGGTAAAAATTACATCCTTACTTTCACTAACTTCTAACTGAATTTTAGTATTTTGTTTAACTATGAGTGTAAGCAGTAGCCATAGTAGTATTAGCAGTGTGTCTTTGTTACCAACAAATATTGCAGATAATTTCATATCACATTATGATTGTCACAGATATCTTGAAATGTCATTTACGCTCAGCATTTCTTTGAAATTATGGTAGTTATTAGACCTGTCATTAGATCTTCTTATTTAATGAGATAGTAAAAAGACATCTTTACTAATGTATCACAAATTTAAAAAAACTTGATAATGGAATTTAAATATAATCATTTCTTTAGAGTTCTACATATTTTATTTTGTGCATTTATAAATAGGATTCCAGGAAGGGGTCTTTCTTTGTTTTCTGTTGCTAAAATGGAGCACCACAGACTGGGTAATTCATAAAGAAAAAAGGTTTATTTCTTACAGTTCTGGTAGCTGGGAAGTCCAAGATTAGGTGTTCACGTCTGGTCAGCTTCTGGTGAGGGTCTCGTGCTGCATCATAACATGGTGGAAGATATCACAAGGTGAGAGGGACGCTTAAGAGAGAGCCAGGCTGGCTTTAATAACAGACCCACTCTCCTGACAATCCATTAATTCATTAACCCATTGATCCATTAATCCATGAAGGCAGAGCTCTCTTACCCAATCACCTCTTAAAGGCCTCACTTCTTATTACTGTATTAAGGATTAAGTTTCAACATGAGTTTTGGAGGGGGCATTTAAACCATATCAGGGTCCATAGTCTTCATTTGACAGACAGAGGGGGCCTGTGGCACAAAAATGACTAAGAATTCTCTCCTGTAGATAGTATTCAGTAGGATTACCCTTTAAGCTGGGTCTGAAGAATGAGGAGGAGTGAGTTGGGAGAAGAGGAGGTGGAGACAAAGGATAGAGTAAGTGTGAAGGTTTGGAGGTGGGACACACATTGCTCATTGTAAGAACTGAAGTCATGCAGGGCCTTGTAAGCCAAGTGAAGTTTAGACTTTTTTCCTAAAGGCAATAGGAAGCTTTGAAGGGGTTTAAGCAGGGAGTGATGTGATCAGATTGCCCTTCAAAAATATTGGAAAGAAACAAGAGACACTCATGGTACTGAGGTGAAAAATGATGGTGAACTGGTTTGAAAGTAATATGGTGAGAGAAAACAACATGTAAGGAGTACTAGTCAAGTTATTCTTGTCTCATTTCTGTTGGAGATTTCTTTTTGGCTGTATGTGAATGACTGGGTCTTGAATATCAATTTGTTATTCTATCATAAATTGCATTAAAATTTTGAAAGCATTTTTCTTACAGTTGAGATGTTCATAGTAGCTGTAGTTCTCACTGAAGTCTACAGCAGATGCCTCTGTGTGAAAATAAAACTGCATGCAAATTTTGGAAAAATATTTCTCTGTAATGTTGGACCATGGAGAAAGTAGATGTTTGGTTAGATTCTCTTAGTGAATATTTGTAACTTGCTGCAGCATTAATGGCCATTAGATCTCTACATTAAGAAGAAAATAAACTTATCATTAATAATGTAGATGGTTATGTAGCCAATTCAATGAAAGATCTCTGGCTGCTTCTTCATAAGAAACTCATAAATGGGTTTGTGGTTTGTTTGTTACTAAGTGAAAACAAATCCATTTTGGTTGATGGCTAATGCAGGGCCACACACAGTCAGGCAACTCATAAAAGTGTATGGAAGTGAGTCTCTGGGATAGTCAGATTTTGTTTCTAGTGTCTAATCGATGCTCAGAGATTTGGGATTTAATTATGTCTACTGAAAAAATGCAATTCAATCTGTCTTCTTCCCTTTAAACATAATGGCAGTCTTCATTTTAATTCATAAACATATAAGGCTTTATAGAAATTTTCTGGTGCAGCACCTAGTACCTATCAATAAATGCTGGTTACATTGTTGAATTCTTCTTCTACTTGAATGAAAATATACCAGATGGTAAACCTAATTGTACTTCTAGGTATATATTCAAAAGAAGTGAAATCAGGGTTACAAAGATATTTGTACACCCATGTTCACAGCAGCACTATTGACAATAGCTAAAATGTGGAAGCAACTCAAGTGTCCGTCAATGGATGAATGGATAAACAAAATGTGGTTATACATGCAATGAAACATTATTCAGCCTTAAAGAGGAAGGATATTCTGACGTATGTGACAACATGGATGAAACTTGAGGACATTATGCTGAAGTGAAATAGGCCAGTTACAAAAGGACAAATACTGTGTGATTCCATTTATATGAGGCACCTGGAGTAATCAAATTCATAGAGTCAGAAAGTAAAAGGGTGGTTGTCAGGGGCTGACGGAGGGGAGAATGGGGAGTTATTGGTTAATGGGTACAGATATTCACTTTTACAGAATGGAAAGAGATCTGGAAATGGATGGTGGCAATGGCTCCCAACATTATGAATGTATTTAATTCCACTGAACTTTACACTTAAAAATGGTTAAGATGGAAAATTTTATGTTACACAGTGTATACATTTTACCACAATAAAAAAATTTTAGGAACCCACAGAAATGTAGGTGTGGCTCTGCTTCTGGTGCCTCTGTTTTTTGCCTAGCTGTTGGCTCTGTACACTTTACAATTACTCCAGAGAAATAATTTGAGTGGGAATTTTTTTTCTGTGAGAGGACTTCTATTTTCTAGCTGACTTCTATTTTCTGGTTGACTGCACTGTTGGGTAGTGGTATTTGCTCTAGTGGGGAGTGCATCAGATAAACATCACATACTCCAGAGAAATAATTTGAGTGGGAATTTTTTTTCTGTGAGAGGACTTCTATTTTCTAGCCGACTTCTATTTTCTGGTTGACTGCACTGTTGGGTAGTGGTATTTGCTCTAGTGGGGAGTGCATCAGATAAACATCACATGCAGGCTGAGTCAGGATGGGTCGAGTGTGTGTGGATGGAACATGAGTTCTTCTCTTTCCCCTCTCCATGGCACCTACTCAGCTTCCAGCAGGGCCCACATTAGCTTCTTTAATCCTCTTCTATCACTTAGCACTTCTATCTTCTTTCACTTAGTATAGTGTTTTCAAGGTTCATCTATGTTGTAGCATGAATCAGTACTCCACTTCTTTTTATGGCTGAATAATATTCCATGGTGTGTTGATACCACAATTTGTTTATCCATTTATCAGTTGATAGACAGTTGGGTTGTTTCTTCCTTTTGGCTATTATGAATAGTATTGCTATGAATATTCGTGTGCAAGTATTTTTTTCAGGACCTGTTTTCAGTTCTTTTGGGTATATACCTAACAGTGGAATTACTGGGTATATGGTAATTTTATGTTTAACTTTTTGAGGAACAGCCAAATTGTTTTCCGTAGTGGCTGTATTGTTTTACATTTCCATCAGCAATGTGTGAGGGTTCTAATTTCTCCACATCCTTGCCAACACTTGTAATATTCTGTGGGGCTTTTTTGTTTGCTTTTTTTAAAATGGCCTTCCTAGTGGGTTTGAAATGGTATCGTACTGTGGTTTTGGTTTGTATTTCTCTAATGGGTAATGATGTTCAGCATCTTCTCATGTGCTTGTTAGCCATTTGTATAAATGCTACAATGTGGATGAACCTTGAAAATATTATGCTAAGTGAAAAAAGCCAGATAAAAAAGACCACATATTGTATGATTCCATTTATATGATATGTCCAGAATAGGTAAATCCATAGAGACAGAAAACAGATTAGTGGTTGCTGGAGAGTGACTGCTGATGGGTATGGGGTTTCCTTTTGGGGTGATAACAATATTTTGGAACCAGACAGAGGTGATGGTTGTATAATGTTGCTAATGTGCTAAATGTCATTGAATTGTACATTTTAGAAATGGTCAGTTTTATGTTATGTGAATTTTACCTCAATAAAAAACCAAGCTAAAACAAACCAACAAAAAAAAAAAACACCTGTTTGCTTAGAAGTTGAGCTTGGATTTTCAGTTCCAGAAGCATAGTGGACTGATTTCCATCCCTTGCTACGAACACAGAGGAATGCTACATAAACTACAACAAAATTTTTAAATATGCAACTGATTGTGAAAGGAAATCTGTTGTTGCTAGAGGAGGCACCTTGAAGCCTGAGCAGTAGCCTCCTGAGCTGAAGTTGGGATGTCTTGCGGGGGACACTGGACCAAATATAGATGCTGGGAGGGGCTGAGCTTAACACCAACTTGGGGTCAAAAGACATGACCTTGGGCTGGTGTAGCACAGTAAACAGGAACTGAAAACTCTGAACAAAGAAGGCATTCTGCCCGCTTGGTGAAAGGGAGTCTAGAAAAGTACCCTTTGCCCCCTCTTCCTGGGGCTCTGATTCAGAAAAAAGACACTGAAGCCCCAAGCTTGCCTTCATGGTGTAAGAATCCCCAGCTTGTAAAATAACGTATAACCCTGTTCCAGATGGGTGAAACTCCTGGTGTGCTCTGCACAAGCAGACAAGAAACTGCTCTGTTGTAGTGACACTCCTGCAGGGTGTACGAGATTCCTATGGGAAAAAATCACCTGCAGTGAAGAATAAGTTCACCTGAAAAACTACTGATCATACAAGAAAATCAATGTTCCAGCATAAGGGAAAGTAAGTCAACATAATGACTGGGAGGGGTGGTGTCTCAAGAACCTGGTGAAGCGGGAGTATGTTTGAAATGACTAAGGAATAAGGAAATTGGAATTGGCTTTACCTCCCCACATAGTAGAACAGCTGCTCCCAGGGAGCATGTGAAAAGCTTGCATAAGGAGTTAAAAAAGAAGAGAGGTGGAGTCTGGGTTATTCACTTGCTATTCTATAGGGGTCTGCCAAGACCTTTAGGTTTTTTCCTAAGGATTAAGAGCTCACGGAAAGTTCCATGTAATCCATTTAGATGGCAGAAAAGTTCTGCCTTTGAGGATATTAGCCATGATGCTCAGGTGTTCTTTTTTTTGACATATAAAAAGCTGCACATATATAATGTGTACAACTTAATGAGTTTGGGGATATAAGTATACACCCTTGAAAACATCACCACCATCAAGGTCATGAACATATCCATCACCTTCCAAAGTTTGCTCCCACTTTATTTTTATTGTTTGTCCTAAGAACACTTAACACAAGATCTACTCTCTTAGTGGATAGAACTTAAATGAAATTTTCTCAACATGCGTGCACACACATGCACATGTTAATGGATATGTTAACTAGTTTGTGGCGATCATTTCACAATGTATATGTATATCAAAACATCAAGTTATACACCTTAAAAAAAAGATTTACTCTTTTAGAAAATTTTAAGTATATGATACAGTATTGTTAGCTATAGGCACTGTGCTAATAGATCCTCAGAATTTATTTATCTTGTATAACTGAAAATTTCTACCCTTTAACCATCAATGCTCAGATGTTCTTAACCAGATATTTGCCTTAATTTCTCTTGAGAGAGCAGCCTGGTATTTGTGCATTATTGTGAGGAGTGAAGCATTACGAACTGGTAAATGTAGTTTTTGGAAAACAAACCCTGAAGCTGCCTTGAAATCACTTTAGTACTCGTGCAGCACTCCACTTCTTTTTTTTTTTTATTTATTTTTATTTATTTTATTTTATTTTTATTTTTTTTTACCTTTTATTTTTTAATTTTTATTTTGTCAATATACAATGTAGTTAGTTATTGCTTTTTTTTTTTTTTAATTTATTTTTATTTATTTATTTTTTTTTTACCTTTTATTTTTTAATTTTTATTTTGTCAATATACAATGTAGTTAGTTATTGTGTCCCATCACCAAAATTCTAATTGATTTCATCTGTTGGCTGAGTCAAGGCACCAGGGAAGTGGGAGCTTCATGTTGATTAAGTAAAATTATGTCAGAAACTCTAGATATGGGCCATTGGCAAACATGAGGCTTTAGTCACCTGGTCACTAGGCAATCTTCTCTTTCCCTTGGTCCTATGATCAAGCTATGGCTTTTATCAGTGGAAGCCCCAAAATATAGGAGAGGGGTGCTTGGAGGCCTTGTCTTAAAGCTAACGTGGTCTATCACTTTACATAAAATTGGAGATGAGGAGGGACTGCACGTGGGGCTGATGGTCTTTATGGTTGCTAAAACTTCAGCTATATCTTGAGATGGCAAATTTTAGATTCAGTGGATCTGGTAAGCAACTCATACAAATTTGACTTTGCACTGGAATCTCGATGATACTGAACTTCAGAAAGCAGTAAATTTTCTATTAGAAATAAAGTATTAAGACCAAACTATTTTCTTTTTCACCAGTGGTTTGAAGATCAGGTAGTGCAAATGCAAGGAGACACCTCATGAGAATGAGACTTTCAGGTCCCCTGAGTGTGGACTTGATGCTGCTGAGTGGGAAATAGATCAGAAACTTCAGTGCTCAGCAGAACTTTCAAGGGTGCTGTAAAGAGCAGTGATGTTTTCCCCTCAAAGTCAGGTGTAGAGGGGGCGCGTAGACAAATTGTTTTCTCCCTGGTGAACAGTAGGAAGTGATGTTGTATGTTATGCTTTCCTTTTTGGGAAGAGAAAGGAAGACATGCTGAGGGATCCTTTCTACTTTGTTTATGCATTGTGTATTTCCATATGGTTGAAGTTTATGACAGCCTTCTCATCATCACAAGAGTTGCAACAATGTGATTAATAGTTTATTAGTATTTCTAGCATTAACAAGTGACCCCGGCAGGATGTGCAGTTGAAGAAGGCATTCTCTTTGCATCCTCCCCGTAGGTATCTAGTATCATTCCTAAGCTTGCAGTTAACTAAAGACATTCTTAACATTACTTATAAGTAGAGATTAGGGTATCTGGGCTCTTTGTACCCTTCTCTGTAAGTATCTGTCCAGGGCTTTCAGATTAATTGCTTCTTAGATGCACGATTACTGCTCACTTAGCCCTTTGTGAAGAAGTAGGTCATTCTATTCAATGGAATCTTGCTGTTCTGTAATTATGTGAAGAGCAAATGATTATAGATAGGGGTTCTGGGTGATCTTAAAGCAGGTAAATTTAGCATCGTTAGAGGATAATCTATAGCTAGAAAAACTCAAGGTTCTTTTAAAAACATGCAGATAATACTTAAAACTTGGTAAGTTTTATTATTCTTAAGTGTGTTATGTAAGTTGGAAAAAGCTTTGTCTGCTTCTTGGGCTAAAGGGCACTTATGCTTAAGTAACAAGGAAGAAAATGAGTTGGTCTCTATTTATTTCTTGATGCTGTAGAAATATTGTAATTGGAATTTACACATGCTTTGAACAAGGTACTATGTTCTGATATTTCACTTTTTTTTTTTTGTCTTTTTTTGTGTCCAGCAATGGACTGCAACCCTCAGTGTCGCGCCCGTACCGGACCGGGACCGGCAACG
>NW_007731417.1:124927-126667 GCF_000696425.1 Galeopterus variegatus | reverse complement strand
TATTGTAAATGGGATAGCTTTCTTGATTTCTTTTTCTGCAAGTTCATTGTTGGTGTATAGAGATGCCACTGATTTTTGTATGTTGATTTTGTATCCTGCAACTTTACTCGATTTGTTTATCAGGTCCAAGAAGTTTTTGGTAGAGTTTTTAGGTTTCTTTCTCTATAAAATCATGTCATCTGCAAAAAGGGGCAATTTTACTTCCTTCTTTCCAATTTGGGGCCCTTTATTTCTTTCTCTTGCATAATCACTCTGGCTAGGACTACCAGGACTTTATGTTGAATAAAACTGGTGAGAGTGGGCATCCTTGTCTTGTTCCAGTTCTTATAGAAAAGCTTTCTTTTCTTCATTCAGTATGATGTTAGCCGTGGTTTGTCATATATAGCCTTTATTGCATTAAGATACTTTCCTTCTATACCTAATTTGTTGAGAGTTTTAAATCATGGAGGATATTGGATTTTATCAAATACTTTTTCTGCATCTATCAAGATGATCATATGGTTTTTTTCTTTCATCTTGTTGATGTGACATGTTATGTTTATTGATTTGTATATGTTGAATTATCCTTGGATCCCTGGAATAAATCCCACTTGGTCATGGTGTACAGTCTTTTTGATGTGCTGTTGGATTCAGTTTGCTAGTATTTTATTGATTATTTTTGCATCTATGTTCATGAGGGATATTGGCCTGTAGTTATCTTTTTTTGTTGTGTCCTTGCCTGTTTTGGTATCAGGGTAATGCTGGCCTTGTCATATGAGTTTGGAAGAATTCCATCCACTTCAGTTTTTTGAAGTAGTTTAAGAAGTGTTAGTTCTTCTCTAAATGTTTGGTAGAATTCAGCAGTAAAGCCACCTGGTCCTGGGATTTGCTTTGTTGGGAGAATTTATTACTGATTCAATTTCATTACTTGTTATTGGTTTATTTAGGTTTTGTATTTCTTCTTGGTTCAGTCTAGGTAGGTCATTATGTGTCCAGGAATTTGTTCATTTCCTCTAGGTTTTCGTATTTATTGGTGAATAGTTGTCCATAACAGTCTGTGAAGATCCTCTGTGTTTCTGTCCTATCAGTTGTAATGTCTCCTTTTTTACTTCTGATTTTATTCATTTTGGTCTTTTCTCCTTTTTACTTGGTTATCCTGGCTAATGGTTTGTCTATTTTGATTATCTTTCCAAAAAACTAATTTTTCATTTGATTGATCTTTTTCTATTGTACTTTTAATCTCAATTTCATTTATCTCTGCTCTGACTTTTATTATTTTTTTTCTTGTATTTGTTTTGTACTTATTTTGGTTTGTTATTGCTCTTCTAGTTCCTTGAGGTGCATTGTTAGTTTATTTGAAATCTTTATTTATTTATTTGTTTATTTTGTTGTAGGCATTTATTGCTATAAACTCTCCTCTTACAGGTTTTGGTATGTTGTGTTTCTTTATTCATTTGTTTCAAGAAGTTTTTTGATTTCTTTCTCAATCTCTTCTTTGACCCATTGGTTATTCAGGAGCATGTTTCTTAATTTTCATGTATTTGTATAGTTTCAGAAGTTCTTCTTGTTGTTGATATCTAGTTTTATTTCATTATTGTTTTAGTCCATTTTGTGTTGCTATAACAGAAATACGTGAGACTGGGTAATTTATAAGGAAAAAGTTCTTCTTGTTGTTGATCTCTAGTTTTATTTCATTATTATTTTAGTCCATTTTGTGTTGCTATAACAGAAATACGTGAGACTGGGTAATTTATAAGGAAA
>NW_007731417.1:119544-124185 GCF_000696425.1 Galeopterus variegatus | reverse complement strand
TTTATATATCTGGTTGCTCTGGTGTTGGGTGCATATATATTTATAATTGTTATATGCTCTTGCTGTATCTATCCCTTTATCATATATAATGCACTTTCTCATTTCTTAGTACTAATTTTGATTTAAAGTCTGCTTTATGTGATATAAGTATAATGACTGCTGCTCACTTTTGTTTTCCATTTGCATTGAATATCTTTTCCATCCCTTCACTTTCAGTCTATTTGTGTCTTTGTAGGTAAGGTGAACTTCTTGTAGGCAGCATATGGATGGGTTGTTTTTGTTCGTTTGTTTGTTTTTTATCCATTCAGCCAGTCTATGTCTTTTAATTGGGGAATTTAATCTGTTTACATTCAAGGTTACTGTTGATATGTGAGGTCTTACTCCTGTCATTTTGTTGGTTGGTTTCTGACTGTTTTGTGTATCCTTTGTGCCTTTCTTTCTCTCTATTGTTTATCCTTGTGGTTTGATGGTTTTCTGTATTGATGAAGTTTGATTTTTTTCTCTTTCTAATTTGTGTATCTATTCTACCAATAAATTTTATATTTTCAGGTTTCAGGTCTCTCTCTCTGTCTCTTGTTTCCCTGTATTGACTTAAGTGTATCTAGTGGAACAGTCACATCACTGAATATTGTAGAGAGCTTGCATGGGGTCACCTGCCAATGTATCTTTGGGTTTTGATTGGATAGAGTAGGAGGCCACTAGGTGGGGCTGCAGAGAGGGGGCCCAGCCAGGTGTTTCTTGAGCAGTGACTGAGGCTGCTAGATGGGGCTGCAGAGGGGGCCCAGCCAGCTGCTTCTCAGGCTGTGGGTGAGGCCACAAAGAAGGTGTGCTGCAAGGGAGCCCTGCCTGCAGCTTCTTGGGCAGTGGGCATGGCTGGTAGATGGAGCTGCAGAGGGGGTCCTGCCAGCCACTTCTCAGGCAGTGGGTGAAGCTGTGAAGCAAGGCTGCTGTGAGGAGGCCCTGTGAGCCACTTCTTGGGTGGTAGGCAAGGCCACTGTGTGGGATGTTGTGGGTGAGACCTCCTGGCTGCTTCTCCAGGAGGGCATGGATGCACTTTACTTCCACTGGCCCAGAGGAATGTTCATTAGGGTAGGGACCCATGAGCTGTTTTTCCAGGTTTGGAGCTTGGGCACACAGAACTTAGCCCACTGGCATGGTGAGTGTGGGAAAGGGTTGTCTGCCTGTCTGATCTCTGACCACTTGGACATGATGGTGCATCTATTCAGCAGGCCTGGGATTGGCTTCCCAGACATGTAGGGGTGAGGTCATAGTACCTCCAGGTCCAGGCCCCAAGCCTCTAGGATCAGGGCATTGTAGCCTCTCCTGTGAGTGCACTGGGATGACTGTAGAACCTTAAGACTTGAGTCCCAGGGCAGGGTATGCTTCTTCAGGGGCTCTGGTTTCAAGATGACACAGTACTGCATCAGCTTGGGTCATGAGGGTGGGGGTAGGGAGTTCACTGTATGTTCACCTGTTCTAGAGCAATGCAGTGTGTGGATTCTAGACAGCTCCCCACACTTAGCTCTGGACTTGCAAGGAATCCTCCTGCAGTAGGAACTGCAGGCCTCTGTGGTGAGGATGCAGGTTGGTGTGGGCCCCTACAAGGAAAAGTGTCTCCTGTGCCAGTTCTGGTGGAGGAGACCTGATGGCTGAGGCCATGTGCCTCTTTCTCCTCTCTATGCCACCATCCTGGGCTTTTGTGCTCCACAGGGATCTTACCAGTCTCCTGCTGCACTCCTATGCTCTCCCACAGATGCTCCCATTAATCTTTTACTGTCCATTAGTTGTTCTGGTTGTTTTTTCTGAGAGGAATGTGCCCTGGGCACTTCTAGTCTGCCATCTTGTCCCTTTTTTATCTTCTTCAGTTTCTTTCATCAATGCTTTATAGTTTTCAGTGTTCAGGTCTTTCACCTCCTTGGTTAAATTTATTCCTAAGTTTTTTTGGAGTTGGGGTGGGGGTGGGTAGCTATTGTTAATGGGATTGTTTCTTTGATTTCTTTTTTTGTATGTGGGTATTTTGTTGTTAGTGCATAGAAACACTACTGGCTTTTATATATTGTTGATTTTGTATCCTGCAACTTTACTGAATTTGTTGATTAATTCTAACAGTTTTTTGGCGGAGTCTTTAGGGTTTTCTATAAGATTATGTTGTCTGCAAACAGGGACAATTTGACTTCTTCCTTTCAAACTTGGGTGNCTATAAGATTATGTTGTCTGCAAACAGGGACAATTTGACTTCTTCCTTTCAAACTTGGGTGCCTTTTATTGCATTCTCTTATCTAATTTCTCTAGCTAAGATTCCCAGTACTATGTTAAAGAGAAGTGACAACAATGGGCATTCTTGTCTTGTTCCTGATCTTAGAGGAAAAGCCTTCAACTTTTCACTGCTTAGTATGATGTTATCTGTGGGTTTGTCATATATGACCTTTATTCATGTCTTCTTTCTTTTCTGTGTACCTCTCTCCCTCCTAGAAGATCAGAGTCCTCATTATATCACTGTCACTGGGTTTGCATTAAATAAAATTTCAAGAAAGAAAATAAATCAGAATCAGTGGGATTAGAATGAATCTGTTAGCTGTGAACTAAGGAATTAGCCACATGGAAAGGCCTCAAATTCTTGTGTTCCCCATTATCACCAATCTACCATTAACTTCAATTTGCAAAGGTTTACTGAATTTTGTGGGATGTTTTTGTAAATATGTTTTTTTCTTAATTTTAAAATAGTAAGAAATTATAAATAATTGAGAGCAAAGGTTCAGATCTCTGTACCAGCCAGCTGCAAAAGAAAAAAAAAAGGGTAAATACTAAAAATCACCCATAAATCTACCACACAGTGATTAATTCAGTTAACATTTGGATGTGCATTGTTCATATTATACACATAATATTATCTACAAACTTGGGCTGACATTATACATACTCTGTTTTCTTAATTTTCAATATATAATTGGAACAATACCTTGCCATTAAGTATTTTTTTTAAAATAATTTTATTTTCATATAATATTTCACTCTGTAGACACAGTTTAAGGTTTTGCTTCCCCTTGAGTGTTTAAAGCAATCTTCTATTGTTGGATGTTGATATTGTTTACATACTCCCTTATATTATAAATATGTCGCAGTGAACATCATTTAAAAATTTTTTTTCTACACATTCATGATTGTTTAAGACACATTTCTTCTATTACTGAACTGGATAAAACATTTTAGACCTTTTTAAAGCTTTTGATATTGATTGCAAATATCCTTCACCCCCACACCTCTAAAAAGCTGTATCAAATCATACCCTTTCAGCCATGTGATGTGTCTCTATTTTTAAAAAATTGCAGTTGTTGGTTCTCCTCTTTGTGAATAATCATCTTTCTTTTTATTGAAAGTCTTTCTTTCTGATTGTCTCTTTTGCTTTTGTGTTCCCTTATCCATTTCTATTCCTTAAGTATTATAATGGTCATAGTGAAAAATTTATTTTTATTTCACCTTGAATATTTTGCTGAAAACAGTTTGCAGAATTTTCATTAAAGAGAATCATACTTACTCAAAGACTGTGGACTCACTTAGAAACATAAATATTTGCTGAAAGAAGGAAAACATATTTATTAAGTACCCGAGTGTCCAATACCATGCTAAGGACCCTGGCGGATCCCTGACAAGCACGAGACCTGGCCCTCAGAGGTCTCGTGTTCTCAGCTGGGGAAATACAACCAAGTTCACATACTCTAAGGATAGTGTTTTCTCAACCTTTTAGACCCATGTCCACCGAAATACTTGCTCACTGTCCTCTGTGTATCACCCCTCTCACCCACCAAAAAGATTTTGCCGGGCTTTCTTTTCTGTATTACAAATTACAGACCTAGATCCATTGAACATCCTCTTTCAGATTTCTTCTACATCTTGTTTGGATGTGCCTTCCTGTCTCAGTGGAGAATTATTTCGTTAGAGAATTGTCCAAAGTAGGACTCTGAAGTTTATTCTAAGAACCTAAGATGTGGACATCCTCCCAGGAAGACAAGCTCCAGTGAGCTTGGCTCGATAAAGCCCGAATTAAAGCGCTTATTTTAGCAATGAGTTTCCTACAGGATAAGAGCACAGTGGTGCCTCACACCCTGGCTTGATCTCTGTCTCCTTTCTCTCTTCTCAGAGCTATGCTTATCCTGCTTTCTATGAGTAGTCAGTCTGCGCCAGCTTGCCTCCTGCATGAGGTGCCCACATCAGCATTCCTGCTCCCACCTCTCTTTTCTTCTGTTCTTTGTGTAATACACAGCCTGTTCTGATTCCAAACATCTTGCTTCAGTGGCTAGAGTTCTGCCTTGTACCCCGGTAATGAGCTTTCCTACTCTGTCCCTTGCTCTCTCAGTCCCTCATGGCTGTTTGTCATCCACTTCTTATCAAAGACTTGATGGCCTAACCCCTTTCTCACTAGAATTAGCTCCCATAACTTTTACTGACCCAGTATATAGCACAATGCCTGATCAAACACAATGTGTATAATAAATATTTGTTGAATGAATTGGAAACGTTCTGTTGGTTGAATTTAAATATATGTCTTGGGCTTAATCAAGACGTCTTAACACAGTACTCATATTTCACTTGACTTTCTTCTTCCTCTCCTGCCCTGGATTTCTGGTTTTGGTTTTCTAGGCT
>NW_007731417.1:110001-118916 GCF_000696425.1 Galeopterus variegatus | reverse complement strand
ATTTCACTTGACTTTCTTCTTCCTCTCCTGCCCTGGATTTCTGGTTTTGGTTTTCTAGGCTCTCTGCATCAAGTACTATATCAAACACTTTGCACTTGTTGTTTCTAATCTTCCCAGCAATCTTGCAAGGCAGGTGTTGCCATCTCCATTTTATAAAAGAGGAAGCTGAGGGTTCCAGAGGTTCATTAGTTTCTCTGGAGTCACTCAGTGAATCAGTGGTGAACTTCACCTCTCCATGGAACCACTCCTAGAATTACTAACCCCTGCCTCACTCCTGAGGTTCCTGGACTTTCTTCCTCTGACCTTCCCATGACCCTGACCCTATCTTGATTGATTACCACCATCTTTGCCTGAATCCTCTTTGAGACAGAGGGAATGATGAAGGGAGGACAAACCTGAGAGGTCTTGATAGGGTCTTTACACAAGAGACTGTAGCCAGGAACTGAAGGAGATAGGAGAGCTGAAAGTATCTCCACACTGCAATCTGAGGAAGCAGCAGAGTGTCACCAAAAGAAATGGGTAGTGGGGAAGTCTCGCTCCTCTTGTTAAATCTGGCTTGAATTCCAGTGACTCTATTCACTGGTTAATCATGAGCAAGTCTCTTGGCTTCCCTGCCTCAGTTTCCTCATCTTTTTCCTGAGCATAATCTTACCTGACTTTCATGTTTGTCATTAGTTTTCTGATCAAGTGATACAATACATGCAACGTGTTTTATAAGGGGCAAAATGGTATAGACTTTAGCTATATTATTGCTAGAGTCAGATTGTAAATGGAGGCACCAACTTCTCAGGTAGAGTAGGTCTATGCCAGGGGCCAGCAAACTATGGCTCGTGGGCCAAATTTGGCCTGCCGCCTCTTCTTCTATAACCCATGAAGAGAACAGAACTGAGGTTACCAAAAGTGGGAGAAGAAGGGAGGGAGGTTAGCAAGAAATTGGTAAAGGGCCACCAAAGAATGATGACATTGTGTAATGTGGAATATACTAGTTATCCTGATTTAAGCATCACACATTGCACACAGGTATTGATATTCAGTGCTGTACCCCCAGATAGGTACAATTATGTTTCAATTATATATATATATACACACACACACAAACACATATAGGCCATGAACAGAGAATGTTTTTTACATTTTAATATGATTGAAAAGAAATCAAAAGAAAAATATTTATGACATATGAAAATTATATTAAATTCAAATTTCACTGTTTGTAAATAAAGTTTCTTGGAACATGGCTGAATCCATTCATTTATGTGCTGTTTTGGGCTGCTTTTCTATTATTACAGCAGAATTGAGTAGTTGTGACAGAGACCATATGCCCTGCAAAGCCTAAGATATTTACTAGCTGGATCTTTATGAGAAAAGTTTACCACTCTGTTTCCTTCCATTCTTCCTGTTGAAGCTCCCAGAAAGGAAATAAAATCTTTAAATTTTTTTTTTACTGATTTATTTAATTTGATAATAAGGGTAAAATGAGGATGCATTTATCTTTTGTCTTCTTTTTGATGCCTTTTGATGAAATTTTATTCAGTGTTGAATCATTGTTAAGAGTAAAAAGCCTACCACCGTGGCTTAACCTGGCTGTTCTAACACATGTTTTTATTGATTGATGTTTCCTCCTCCTCTTGGCTTATGTATTTTCAAATGGTTGTAATTATGGTCTACAAATTTCATAGATGATATAGTCCTTTCCAGCTGGCTTTCATAAATATTACTTGATTATTGCTTTTATTTTTCATTGTGCTTATGTTGTCATAGAATGGTACAGTTTACAAGCTATATATATTTCAGAAAAATTTCCTGTTTTTGTCTTTGTCAAATTCTTTCTTCTTTAAATATGATTGCAAATGCTTCTCTTTGGACCTAGCACTGGGCAGCCTTGGCTTGCCCATTACCCATTCCTTTCTTAATCTCTGCTCTCTTGAGCTTAAAAACTGAGAAAGATTAGGAATAAAGCTAAAGAAAAAGTGTCTGAGCAAAACGAACGTGATATCTTAGAGGCGATTTCCTCTCTCCTTCCCCAGAACTCCCCCCTAAAGGATTCAATAATAACAGGAAAAAACGTTTAGCAAACAAAAGTATTCCCTGCTCATCTAATATTGATATGAAGGGTGTTCATGTTCTGTTGCATTTTTAAATAAGTAGGAATAAAAACAAGACCATTACTGTCATTATGTTGAGACTGTAGTTTCTTTTACTGTATTTCATACCAAAAACAAAACACAAAAAACTTCAATGTGTCAAATTAACTTAGTAACATGATGTATAAGTAAAAACTGGCTATTTATATTTTATTCTGTTATTTTTTTCTAGTGAGAAGCTGGATGGAAAAACTAAAAGACAAGGTAAGAAAAGTATTTTCTTCCTTTGGATTTATCTTCAAGGTCATGTAGCTTTGTCAAGCAAAAGATCTCAAGAGCTTTAGTTTATTATTCTGATTCTGGTAATTTATCCAAAGACACAGGGCCGCTTCCAGGTGTCCAGCAGGAAAGAAGTTCTTCCCTCTAAATTCCTTTGTGTAGAACACAGGAGACACCTTATTCTTAGGAGCATCATTCCTTCCTATAAAGAATTTACCTTGGTTGGTTTGTTCAACTGAATGATATCTTTGACATATCAAGGTGGAGTTTTTTCTAGGGAATTTCAGGAATGTAATCCTATTTTATTTGGCATTTCTTATCCCAATGTGAGGCTCTCTAGGTATGTAGTTTATCACAGTGCTGCATCTCACTAAGTGTTAATGAGCTGACCTATCTGGAATGGCCAACTATGGAAAAATATTTTCCTTTCTTGAATTAATTCTGGCATCTACATAGTGATTGACAATATTAACTTCCTTGCAGGTTCATATTATTATTTTCTTTTGATTTGCAACCCTCTCCAAACTTTCACTTTTCGTTACTTTGTAATTTTAAACTGAAATTACTCATAAAAATATTGATGGAGTCCTGAATTCCCTGCTGCAGCCTGTGTCAGATCCCATTATTATAGCCCAGCTCAGAAGTAACTGGGGTTTCAGTTTAATGGATATCTTTTCAATGGTCAGATGTTGACTTACCTCTAATCCTCTAGTCTCAATACACTTCTGTTGATGGTATTCCATATATTTTTTATTATTTGGAGTCAATTTTTGTCATATTTGAAATATTAATATTTATTTTGCTACAGCTTAATGTTAAAGAATAAAAGATATACCATTCAATTGCAATCAAAAGTATATAATTATATTAATTCTGCTCCCTATTATTCTTCTGCTTCACAGTATAATTTAGCATGTATAATTTTTGAAAATGAGACTATTTTGTGTCCATATTTATTAAAAGCAATGTTGAAAAAATTTAAGGCTGTTAAGGTCAGTGGAGGCCATTTTGGTATTTGTAATGGGTCCAGTTGTGCAAAGGAGGTGTGATCAGATGGACGAAGAAAGACTTGGGGGAGGAAGAGCTCAAAGGTTTAGAACTGGGTATATTTACATTGGTAGTGCCTCTCATTGTTTATCAGGGGAAAATATGATGCAATGAAAAGTAAACAAACTTTGGTAGTTAATGTAGGAATCAATATGTTATTGTTTCTATAAAAACCATCCTTCTGAGATACAAAATAAAGGACAAAAATAGACTTAAGAAAATAAATTTTGGCATGTAACCTATTTTGAAGTTTGATATTGCAAAAATTTCTTACCTGCATGCACCTTCACCACTCTCTTTAACAATCTGTGCAGCTTTAGAGAAAGCTGTTTTCTATTCCTGTGAATCCTTCATTCTTACCTTGTCTCAAAAGCCTGGTACCTTCTCCCTGCTCCTTTTCATCAAGAGAAATAATTTTATGTGTGGCCCCTAGTTTTCTGGCTTATTTTGAAGTTTTTCTAGCTCTCTTTTCACTTTCTTTCATAGTACTTTTTCCCAGTATGTCTTAATTTTTTAAAAACTGGAAGAAAAGTTGAGATTCTAATAGTTTCTGGCTTATTTTGAAGTTTTTCTAGCTCTCTTTTCACTTTCTTTCATAGTACTTTTTCCAAGTATGTCTTAATTTTTAAAAAATTGGAAGAAAAGTTGAGATTCTAATAGTGGTTATTTTATTTAATGCTTATGTCTTTATCTTTTGACTCTTTCTTGGAGGAACTCATTCTATCTTCCCCATATCCCCGTCTCCTCCATGCTTGAAATATGACATGCTTGAAATATGACATGCTTGAAATATGACATGCTTGAAATATGACATGCTTGAAATATGACATGTATGTATACACACATAGTCTTCCTCTCTTTCTCCTTTTATCTGCCTGCCTATCTATCTCTCTGTCATCTATAAAAGTCTCGTTAGTCATTATCTTCAGAAACTATTTGGGAGCAAAACTATTGTCTCTTTGATGAACGTCACAAAGTCCCTTGGAACTGAAAACTAAACTACATATTTAACTGGGCTCTTCAGCCAAGCCGGGACACCCTCTCGGTTTAGGTTCATTTAATTGTTCCAATATTTGGTGTCTATTAGCTAGCTGGGCTCTAGAAAGGGTAGTGTTTTCAAAAGTTCTAAATTATTCCTTTTGTTGTTGAGTCTTTCTATATTAGTGAGGATTAAGATCAGCTATAAGTGACAGACAGCCACCAATGACAATGGCTTAACCATCAGAAGTTTGTCTCTCATTTGTAAGTCTGGAGATAGCAGTCAAGGGTTAGTGGGGAGTGGCAGTGATAGAGGCTCAAGCTGCTTCTATCTGATGCTCCGCCATTCGTGACCTTCATTACTAAGGTCACTTCATGGTTCTGGATGGCCATTCCAACTTAGCTATGCCCATATTCTGGCCAGAAGAAAGGAGGAAAAAGGGGAGGTTAACAACACCCCTTCCTTCTTTCTTAAAAGGGAGGATAAAGGCATGCTGTCATTCTTAAAGAGGGTGAATAAAGGCTCTGCTCCCCTTTTAAGGAGCATGTCCTAGAATTTGCACTAACATATCGTCTTCTTGGGGAAACTTATCACATGGTCATACCCAGCTGCATGGAAAGCAAGGAGAAGTAATCTTTATTCTGTGCCCAGTCCAAAATTGGAAGCTCTGTTGCTGTTGAAGGGAAGAATAAATATTGAAGGACAATTCTTACATTCATTCCATCATTTACTTTCTTCCTCGTTAAATGTCCAAATTGGTGATGCTTGTTAGGCAAATCCTAACTTGGCTACCTATTGATATTTATTTTCAACATCTAAATTGCTTCTCAAAACTGAGGATGCATAACAATTTTAATTGTGTAATAAAGAATAGTCTTGTTTTTATGTCTTCAAAGCCATTTTATTTCTTCTAGCTTTAGGAAAGCATCCAGAGGGCAAATGGCCCAGACTGTAATTCATAGCAATAATTCTCAATGCGTGGTCTGAACCAGCAGCATCAGCATCACCTGAGAGCTTGTTAGAAATGCTA
This sequence comes from Galeopterus variegatus, assembly GCF_000696425.1. Lineage (NCBI taxonomy): Eukaryota > Metazoa > Chordata > Mammalia > Dermoptera > Cynocephalidae > Galeopterus > Galeopterus variegatus. Next base: position 113,497 of record NW_007731417.1, on the reverse strand, counting down.
ATTATCAGACCCCACCCTAAACCTCCCTAATCAGAAACTCTGGGAATGGGGCCCAACAACCGGTTTTTTAACAGGTCTTGCAGGTGATTCTGCTGTATGCTCAAGTTTGAGAACCAGTGTTGCATAGAAATCATGAGGGCACTGTCTTGATGCAGCAAGACTTTAGGAAGTACAGCATATCATTTGGCTTTCTTATGGCTTTCTTGACAACAGATGTTTCTGAGCATATATATTATCCTAAGAAGGAAGGAGGTCTTTCTCATAAACTTCAAACAAACAGGCCAAAAATACCCCAAGGCCAAACAAACAAAAACAAGTATATCTAGTAATATGCTGACTTTTAATCTATTTTAAAAATTTAAAACTTTATCTGAGAATAATTTACAATTTACAGACAACGTACAAGAATGAGAATAGAACAAAGAACATCCCTATACCTTTTACCCAGATGCATGTGTTGTTAACATTTTATCCCATTTGTTTTATCATTTGTTGGCACATTCTTTCCCAGACAACGTACAAGAATGAGAATAGAACAAAGAACATCCCTATACCTTTTACCCAGATGCACGTGTTGTTAACATTTTATCCCATTTGTTTTATCATTTGTTGGCACATTCTTTCCCTCTTTTTTTTCTGAACCATTTGAAGATAAGTTGCATACATCATAGCCTGTTTACCCCTAAATACCTCAGTGTGTATTTCCTAAGAAAAGAAATGTTTTGTTAGCAAATTTTAGTGTAGTTATTGAGTGCATTTAACATCAATATAGTACTGTTATGTAATCTGGGTTCTGTAGTTCAGTTTTCTCAACAGACCTAAACTGCCCTTTATAAAAGCATTTTTTCTCCTTTTGTATAGGATTCAGTTTAAGATTATGTAACACATTTAGTTGTCATGTTTCTTTAGTTTCCTTTAATCTGGAACATTTTTATAACCATTTTTAAAAATGAGAATATTCTTCACTTTAGATTCATTGGCTCTTTCCTCATGATTAGATTCAGGTTATAAATTTTTGGTTTGTAATACAAACCAATAATTACTATAATTATAATTCTTGGTTTGTAAATACTTGGTTTGTAATTCCTGGAGTAATACATCGGTACAATGTTACATATGGAGGCACAGGTGTATCCAATAATTCTGAAAAGAGAAAAGATACTAGGCAGAATTTATAACTTAAAACATATGTGCACTGTCGAGCTCTTTTACCTGCCCATAATCCTGCTGACTGGGCCAATTGTCGAGCTAGGACTGGGTCTGGAGCTCACAGACCCCTCAAGCCCTAGGGTTACAGGCTGGGTCACAAACCCTTCACATGCCAGGCTGGGTCCCCAGACCCCTCGCATGCCAGGCTGGGTCACCAGACCCCTCACACACAGGTCTAAGAGCTAGATAACTGGCAAACAGGGTCCTTGGAAGCTGTAGGTTCAAGAGCATGGCTGTGCACAGCAGAGGCCCAAGGCAGACACCAGCCAAGCTGCGGTGCCGTGCAAGTGCACTAACTCCATTCCCACCCCCCACAATTTGCTTACAAAGAATGCGCCACACCACCCCCAACTGGATGGGCAGGTGAGGGGGCCTGATTAATTTATTCTATGTTCCCAACAATCTAACCATTCAGGGTCCTTCGCTGTACCATCTACATGTTCAGAATCTTCCACAATGTTCCCTTAGCAAGGAAAAATGACCCTTACATTTAAATAACCTATTGTCCTTTTAATATGTCTTAAGGCTTGTAGTTCTGTCCTTTTAACTATTAGTCACATATGTCCGATTGGTAGTCACCATTGGTGTGATCCTCCATGCCAATCCTGCAGTCATACTGATGGGAAGTTCAATGCATATTCAGTAGGCCGACACATTGATCACGTGACCCTGGTGCAGTGCCTGCAGCCAGAACACTATGGGTGAAAAGATAGAAGGGTTATTGGTACCCATAGATTATCTGAATAGCTTCTGGAATGACCCTCGCCTTACCTGACCAGACCACTCCTAGGAATTTGACTGATAACCCAGTTCCTTGCACTTTGGCTGTGCTCACAGCCCACCCACATTTTTCCAAATGACTTAACAGCATTGGAGCTGCCTGGGTTAAATTTGCAAGAGAATCAGAGGTTAGTAACACATCATCAGTGTAGTAAAACATTATAACCATGCTGGGCCTAGTCCACTTGGCTAGGTCCCCAGCCACCAAACCATGGCAGATGTCTGGGCTATGCAGATAACCTTGGGGCAATACTTGAAAGGTCCACTGTCTTCCTTCCCACATGCAGGTGAACTGATCTTGGCTATCAGCTGAGATTGGAATAGAGAAAACAGCATTTGCAAAGTCCAATACATAATGATAAGTCCCCAGCTGAGTTGTCAGCTGATCCATCAAGTTGTGAGCTGAAAGCACAGCTGCATGCAAAGGAGGCACTACTTTGTTCAGTTCTTGATAATCTACAGTCATTCTCCAGGTACCATCAGACATTTTCACTGGCCATACTGCAGCATTAAATGGGCTCTGAGCTGCTATGCAGATAACCTTGGGGCAATACTTGAAAGGTCCACTGTCTTCCTTCCCACATGCAGGCGAACTGATCTTGGCTATCAGCTGAGATTGGAATAGAGAAAACAGCATTTGCAAGGTCCAATACATAATGATAAGTCCCCAGCTGAGTTGTCAGCTGATCCATCAAGTTGTGAGCTGAAAACACAGCTGCATGCAAAGGAGGCACTACTTTGTTCAGTTCTCGATAATCTACAGTCATTCTCCAGGTACCATCAGACATTTTCACTGGCCATACTGCAGCATTAAATGGGCTCTGAGCTGAACGAATAATGCCAACTTTCTCTAATTCCAATATAGTGGCACTTATCTCTGCATGTCCTCCTGGTAGGCAATACTGCTTTATATTAACTACATATCTTTGCTTGGGTAATGCCTGTGGGTCATGTTTAGCATATCCTTGTGACACAGGCTTTACTGTTCGTATTCGCAGCCAAAACTCTCCAACTGTTCTTTGCAGGTGCAAACCATAAATACATCCATACCCAAGATGTATTCAGCTACGGGAGATATATATACAGTATGTACACGAGGAGGTAATCTTCCTGTGCCCAATGGCAATGACACAGCTTTGACTTCAGTAGTGTGTCCACCATAGCCATCTATATGAACAGTGGCCCCTGGAAACTTATCTGGATTGCCATATGTCAGGCTACATTCTGCGCCTGTGCCCACCGATGCCAAAACACACTGCACATTTGTCCTCAACCAATATATTGCCAATTCAACATGAGGCCTCTGGTCCTCACCTGCATCAAAAGATGAGTACCTTTGCCTGCTACCTAACCAGAATGGAACAGTTCATCCGCATCCTCAGGAGCAACCAAAAAGTCCTTTAACTCCACTGAGCATACCTTGCTACCTGTTTCTGGATGTTTGGTGAAACGCTGTTCAGGGTGCAATTGTTGCCACAAGGCAAACAGGACTGCATTTGGCTACTAG
>NW_007731417.1:95225-109258 GCF_000696425.1 Galeopterus variegatus | reverse complement strand
GGCCAATTGTCGAGCTCTTTTACCTGCCCATAATCTTGTTGACTGGGCCAATTGTCGAGCTAGGGCTGGGTCTGGAGCTCACAGACCCCTCAAGCTCGTTCACAGGCTGGGTCACAAACCCTTCACATGCCAGGCTGGGTCACCAGACCCCTCACATGCAGGTCTACGAGCTAGGTAACCGGCAAACAGGTCCTTGGATGCTGTAGGTTAGAGAGCATGGCTGCACGTGGCGGACGCCCAAGGCAGATGCCAGCCAAGCCATGGCACCGTGCAAGTGCACTAACTTCACTCCCCCCAGGTTGCTTACAAAGAATGTTCCACACCACCTCCAATCATCCTTAAGGTGGGGGGGAGGCTGATTTAATTATTCTATTTTCCCAACATATATGCTTACTTATTTTCATTTCTAAAGAAATCAAGTCATGGGTAATTCTTAAAGAGCTTATTTTTCCTTAGTTTTGATGAAAGAATGGGTAAATTATATTTGAAGACAATGGGTTGTTTTGCTTCCATCTTGTAATTTACTTGTAATTTCAAAGAAAGACAGATGCCACCAAAAAAAAAAAAAAAAAGGAGGGGACAAAAAAGATATATAACTGAAGTTTTGTGAAATCTACATGATTTAAACCTCTGGAAACAAGAAGTCTAAATGTGTCAATAAGAGATATGGAAAGAGTGACATGCCAAAAAAAAAAAAAAAAAGGAGGGGACAAAAAAGATATGTAACTGAAGTTTTGTGAAATCTACATGATTTAAACCTCTGGAAACAAGAAGTCTAAATGTGTCAATAAGAGATATGGAAAGAGTGACATTTTGGAATATTCATGTTATTGGTGTGGGATTAAGTTACATAGCACAAGAAGGCCCACAGAGGGTTGATCAAGTTGACTTTCCAAAGCTTGAATATCATATTCTGAATGTGCAGCTCTGAAAAACTTAATTGATTGGGCTTAAAATTTATCATATTTTAACATGTATATATGTTTTCATGCACCAAGAATGGTGCTTTTAAAAAGACATCCACAGTTCTGGTGAGAACACTGAAACTTTGCTATTGGCCAGTGTTTTCCCATGTGGAAAATTACAGAGTTTTTATAAGCCTTAAGTAGATCTGGAAGAACTTTAGAAAAAGTTTCAGCTTTTGCAAAGCATATTAATGTGGTGAAAAATGACTGAGCTTTGCTTCTTGGGAAAAAATACTTAGTATCCTGATGAGCAATGTTATTGTTCTCAAATTAATGGAAAAATTTCCCTATTTTGCCCTGACTTAAGACTGTGAAAGACAGAACGAGTGAGGAAGCCGCTGAGCACAAGAGGAGGGGGCAGCGGTTTTGTATGGTCTTGACTGTTCCTTCGATCTACTGCTAGAAATGTTGGGAAGCTTCACAGCCTGCATACTTCAGCAGCATTTTTGGGAAAACTTTTATCCTCTGTCCCTCTCTGTTTTTGGCTCATTCTGAAAGATAGTAGAAATAGTTTGTGCTATATTAGAAATTTTAGAAATAGTAAAAAATGAGTAGACTCATGGTCCCCTCGATGCCTATATCTAAAGTACTTATTACAGACTTTAAATTGTTTATGTATTTTGTCTCCGTAGGCTTCTAGGAGGGGCTGCTTGGGAGGCAAAGCCCATGAAAGGGCTGTAGGTTAGTACATAGCCCTCTACTCATGGGTGTCTTATTGACCAAGATGCAGTTCACCTTGCCTTGTGCTTGGGTCAGTCCTGAGCTACTTACTCAAGCTGAGGGACACGTGGGGATCATCCTGCTCTCTTGGGACCGAGATATCCATAGTGATACCTTGGGGACATTGGAGACACACATGGGTTTGATACCACCAAGTTCTTTTGGAGGTACCAATGTTGTTGGCAGTGATCTTTGTGTCCTTCTCTGCCACTTCCTTTCTTTGGGGCTAGGGTCACTCAGAATTCCCCCAACTTTGGTCTTGTCCACTGGGCAGATTATTATACCTGTAGAAATTAATCTATCCATTTTATGTGCTCACTCTCTCCTTGTGCTTTTCTTTTCTGCCTTTGCTCCAATATCTAACATTCCTCCTTTTCCATTTTCAGGCCCTTTTCTTCTCTGATGTTTCTAGAAACTCCCACCTTTTACTCACAGGCACTTTCCTCTTTTCTTTCTTACTGTATTGCAACTGGGAGAGAGAGAGAGAGTGAGTGAGAGCAACACACCTCCAAGAAACACAGTATTCCAGGGGTCACTCTATCCCTTGAAGCTCGACTCTGGCTGATGTTTCCAACTTATAGCATTTTCATAGTCCTGGAATTCTCAGAAGCTTACTTCATCTATGTTTAATACAGATTATATTTCTGTCACCGAAAACTGATGTTGACAAATGTGCATAAGCAAGTGCCTGGAGGTGCCACTAGGACTGGCTGATTTATTCCAATACTTACTTCTAAGTATTTGAAATATCTAAAAATAGTAATATCTGTCTCTTTATTTCCTTCTCCCTAAAAGATAACTGTTTTAGGTTGTATTTTATTTTGGAACAAAGCAGACAGGAGAATTCAAATTGTCTAAAGCCCTACCGCCATCCAGCAGAAAGGAGGAGCCCAGGGCTGTGGTCTGTTTAGCCCCCTAATGTGCATTTCCTTTCCTCGGCAGGCTGGCTACATGTCTGGGATGCTGGTGCCCATAGGGGTGGGGATAGCGGGAGCCTTGTTCATCTTGGGAGCACTCTACAGCATTAAGGTGATGAATCGCCGAAGGAGAAATGGCTTCAAAAGGCATAAAAGAAAGGTATGGCACCAGCAATAGCAAAACCTGACCAGTTCCAGAACATTCTTTCCTTATCTAATTTGCTGAATAAAGCACATGGGGCTTAATGGTGCATGAATGGTATTGACGTAACCAGGGGTTTGGATTAGCTGTTGTAGCTGCCTCAGCTTCATTTGTTAGTGTGTCTTTTAAAATGGGCCTGTTTCTCAGCTTTGCTTTGCAGCAAAAAAAGTTTAATGCTTTTCTGTTTTCTTTCTCTAGCAGAGAGAGTTCAACAGCATGCAAGATCGAGTAATGCTCTTAGCCGACAGCTCTGAAGATGAATTTTGAATTGGACTGGGGTTTCAATGGGATATGCAACAATGTTATTTCATTTTTTATTTTTTGAGAAAAAAAAAAGAATGACATCCTGCCACATTGCTGCTATCAGGTCCTTAGTCCTAGTTTCTACTAGGTAGTAGATTTTTCTTGTACTGAGCAGAAAAGGCATGCTGTATACTAAATGTAACATACAATGTTTGGTTTTAATCTGTAGTGAATTTTTCACAACAGTAAGCTACAACTCATAAATATGCAGCATATATGTTGTTCAGCAGGAGTTGCTAGGTTAGTTAGGTAGAGTAAATATTTTGTATTTTTCCACAGTGTCTTTTCCTAGGTTTGGATTACCTTCATTAAATATAATGATTGTTGCTGCCATGGCATGCTTGACTTTGAAATAGACATTTAACAGAGTAACTTCTCATGATCACACTCTACCTGCTTGAAACCACAGGCTTGTGGGCCATGGCACATACCGCCCTTGCCTCAAAACTAGCAGCAGCTCGGGATGAAATCTTCTTTGTCAAGAAGATCTCTCAGCACATTTGGATTATGTGTGGATTTGTATGTAACTTGTATAATGTACTTCAGTCTCCTAGTTTTATTATTTTTTCACCTGTTTTATTCTGTCTTGGCAAGGAAAAAAATGCACTAGAAATAATACATTAAATTTACTCTCAATCTTAATGTATGCTTGCTTTCTTAAATAGTGTGATTGAGTCCAACAGGCCTATCAACAGAGTCTTACATGTTTATCATTTTTGTTTACTATTTGACTTTGCCAAGAAGAAGTGAGGAAGAAATCAAGAAGAAAATGAGGGTAGGTAAGCCCCCAGAGCATTTATCTCTGCCATTTGGTTCTGTGCTTGCAGGACCACTACTATGAATAATTCAGAATGTTGCCTTTCTACGTATGTGGTCTTGTCTGTGGAAGGAGTGGGCTACCACCGGCTTTTATTTGGCTTGATTAGAAACATAGACATTCTGTGGTAGAAGCAGGCCCAGTGGCCAGAGCCCTGGTGCATAACGGAGCTCGTGGAAAACCAGCCTCTCTCAGGGCATTCCACTATGGGGTTGTTGGACTATGTTAGATTATTTCTCATTTCCCTTGGAATATAATTTTCTGCCCTATACCAAATAGGGTATTCAAATACTCTGCTTGAATCTGTGCATTTGGGACTTGCAGTTAGTTGAGTTTTGGGGTAGAGACTTGGTTCATTTCTATGGAATAATAAAAGTTACTACCAATACTGTCACTATGGAGAACTTGTTCACATTACTAGAGCCTGCTCTACTATGTTCAAGGCAAGCTACGTAGTTATTCCTCATAGCTATTGTGTGAGGTAGGACATATGTTTCTATTACCCCATTTGACCAAAGATGGAACTGAAACAGAGAAGTGAAATGATTGTCCAAAGTTAGACCCAGGGAGAATCAGCATGAGAACCCACTTGGACCCCTATCTTCTGTTCAGTGCCCTTTCTACATACTTTGGAGGAAGCAGTGACATTTTGGTGTCCTTCTTTAAAATCAAGGTTCTAAGGAAATAGCTGCTTGGTCAAGGAACATTTGGAATGAGTTTCTGTCTTTGTTAAATGAATGATGCTTTGCTAATTTTTCTCTTATATACACAATTTCTTTCCTCCCCATCTCAGCTATTTCCTTTACGATAACATAAATTCAAGTATCATCTCTAGGAAACTAATAGAGAAGCTTGTCTAGAATCCATTCTTGAATGATGGCTGGCTCATAGGAATGTTATCATCAAATAATTTTTGCTCATTTTGCCAAGAGATATAAGCAAATATGTGAAATTAGTCAAGTAATTGAAAAGCTCTGTGCAGTCAAATAGGACTTAGCAATTGGCAAATAAGGTCAAGGTCAGAATTTAAAAATAGAATTCAGAACCATGACACTCATGAGTAATTTGTAATTTCATGAGTAGAGACATCCTGATATTGCATAAGGGATGTTTGCTTTTCTAAGAGCAGGCCCTTGCTGTAAGTATTCCTAAGGTTAGCAGTAAGTGAGCACGATGTGGGACTACTGTCTTTGTATGAGGGTACTTCAAAAAGTTCATGGAAAAATAGAATTAAAAGATAATACTAATCTTTCCATGAACTTTTTGAAGTACCTTCCTATTTTTGACAAGCTGTTTATAGAGAATACACAGTAGGCCACTGAATTCAGCAACACATGGGTGATACCAATGGCCACTATTACCTTGGGCTATTCAATCTGTAGTCTTCACTAGACCATGGCTAATCGGTTGACTCTTCAAACTATAGTATAATAAAGTCACAAATAACAGACACATATTTTCATTTTTCCATAGGGTTGTGAGGATGACATGTATGTGGATTTTGGCTTAAGCAGAAATGTCTCTGCAGCCCTATTTGAGACATGTGACTGTTTAAAGGAAAAGGTCTTAGATCACAGTAGATTTCTGTACAAACCCATTAAACATCTGCGTTGAGTGGAAGGTCAGTGGATGGCACAGATGGTAGGTTTATTTTGGCCATTTTGCTTGCTGCCAGTGGCTGTGAAATAATGATTTTCAGTGGTTGGTTTAGATTATTAAGAGGATCAGAAAAGGTTGTCATGCCTTAAGCAAAACTTGGGTGCTGCCACCAGATGGAAGTGCTGGCCAATGGTCATGCCGTAGTCCACATTAAAAGTAATAAATCAGGCATTGGTTGGTTACCTAAAATAGGTGGTAAGTATGCTTATATTTGTGCATTAAATACAAAAAGTCAACTTTTTATTCTACAGCTAAGCTTAAAACATTTAACAGTGAGACAAATAAAGCTGTCTGGAAAGGGAGCTGAATGCTGCAGCTTCAATTGTTAATACTTTCCTTGCTGAACTGAATTTAGCCAGGCAGAACTGGTCCCACTATAGGGGCAGGGACTGTCTTATTCCCAGAGAGAGAAGCCGTGTTTCCCAAACTGACCAGCCCATAAGAATCACTAGGATACAAACACATATTCTCAGGCCTTGCCCCAGTCCTACCGAATCAGAATTTCTAAGGGAGGAGCTTCGGGTTCTCATGCCCCAGCAAGTTGGAGAACACAGCTAGGACAGCATCCATCTAGAGAACAGTTTCTTTATTTAAGAGACAAGGCAAATAAAAACCACAATGAGATATCACCTCACTCCTATAGGATATCTATTATCAAATAAAACAGAAGAAAACAAGTGTTGATGAGGATGTGAAAAAATTGGAACCCTTGTATAGTGTTGGGGGGAATGTAATTGGGTGTAGCCACTATGGAAAACAGTCTGGAGGTTCCTCAAAGAGCTAAAGATAGAACTACCATATACTCCAGGAATCCCATTTTTGGATATATATCCAAAAGAATTGAAACCAGGGTCTTGAAGAGATATCTGCACTGCCATGTTCATTGCAGCATTATTCACAGTAGCCAAGATATGGAAACACCCAAATGTCCATCGATAGGTGAAGGGGTAAAGAAACTGTGGTATGTATATATGATAGAAAAATATCCATCCTTAAAAAAGAAGGGAATCTGGTCATTGCAACAACACGGGTGAACTTGGAGGCCATTACGCTAAGTGAAATAAACTACTCACAGAAGGACAATTAGTGCACGATTCCAATCATATAAGTTATCTGTAATAGTCAGACTCGTAGAAGCAGAGGTAGAATGGTGGTTGTCAGGAACTGGGGAAAGAGGAAAATAGGGAGATGTTGGTCAATTGGTATAAAGTTTCAATTATGCAAGACGAATAAGTTCTAGAGATCTGCTGTACAACACAGCACCTATAATTAGCAATATTGTAATGCGCACTTAAAAATTTGTTAGAAGGTAGATCTTATATTGTGTTCTTACTACAAAAAAAAAAAAAAAAAGCCATGGCAGAGCAGGTCTCTGTGAGGAGACCCATTCCCTAGTTGTGCTCTCCAATAAATCACACCTGCCATAGTGGAGAAAGGAAAATGAAAGGGAAGAGAAAAGGGTGGAAGCTACTAGGAAAAGAAGGCTGGGACAGAGGGAAAAGGGTTCCTACCATGTCCCTGATGTCTTTTTCTCTAATTAGAAGGTAGTACTTTTCCTTTAAATCTCTTTAGTTTTTTCTCCCTTATAACCTGCTTCTTTCAGTAGCTGTTAGCTTAATTTATATGAAATATTTGGAGTTATTAGTATCCCAGGGTAAAAGATTCCCTTAGCAATGCCTTTGCTTTGGCTTCAGCTTATAAACTACACCAAATGCAGCTTTCCAGAAATGCTTTCTTAAAGTACCTGTATCTCTTACATAGGTCAAAAATGTTGTGGGGAAATTTTTATAGCAAAGTTTTAGAACATATTTAAAGTAGTTTTAGCACAGTTGATCAAAGCTGGTTCTTCATTTCATTGTTTTTTGTAAAGGCTAATATTTAAAATTCAAAACATTATGGCAATCTCAGAAAGTAATATAGGAGGCTGAACCAGCCACTGCTGAGGGCACCAGTGCAACAGGCAGCTGTGCCATTAGCAACACTCCCTGACACTACCACAGACACCAGCACTGGAGGAGTGGTCTGTGACAGCCATTGCCACAGCAACTGCCACCACAAGGGTGGTTCACTGCCACACCAGCAACCACCACTACCTCATAGGTGACCTGCTGACCACTCATTGGCATAGACAGAAGGAGAGTCACCAGTGGAACCCAGGGAAAGAGGAAAGAAAAAAGAGAAAATCCATCCAGGGTCACCCATTCAAGTCAAGGAGCATGGTATACCCCAGTGTACCCATCAGGTGACCAAAGACTAGGCCACAGAGGCACTCTCACACAACTCCAACACTGAATTTGGCCAAAGTACCTACATGGAGACTACACTACTGTGTCTACCTGGGACCAATACTAAAACACCCTACAAGAAATCCTCAAGGGAATACTGCACCTGGCATCTGAAAAAATACCATCACTACCATGAATATACAAGAAAGAACAAGATCCACCAATAGAACAAAAATACAAACAATAAAGAGAAAGGAACTTTATCTGACTACCTCAAGAAACCAACAAACCCAGAAGACAAAGAATACAATGGAAATAAGGAACAAAAGATATTTAAAACATCCAAACAAAAATCAATAAAATGCCAAGAGTAAATCAACACCTGTCAATAATAACTTTTAACGTAAAAGGATTAAATTCCCCACTTAAAAGACACAGACTGACTGATTGGATTAAAAAGATAGAGCCAACAGTATGCTGCCTTCAAGGGACTCACCTCACCTGTAAGGACACAAACAGACTAAGGGTGAAAGGATGGAAAAAGATACACCATGCAAATGGAAACCAAAAACGAGAAGGAGTACCTATGTTTATATTGGGTAAAATAGACTTTAAACCAAAAATCATAAAAAGAGACAAAGAAGGTAACTATATAATGATAAAGGGATCTACCCAGCAAGAATACACAACAATCATAGGTATATATGCACCCCACATTAGAGCAGCCAGATATATAAAGCAAACACTATTAGAGCTAAAGAAAGAAGTAGACCCAATACCATAATCGTGGTGCACCTAAACACCCCTCTGTGAACATTGGACAGATCATCCAGGCAGAAAATCAACAGAGAAACACAGGATATAAACCACACTTTAGACCAATTGGACTTGGCAGACATCTACAGAATATTTCATCTAATAAGCACAGAATATATATTCTTCTCATCAGCACATGGAACATTCTCCAGGATAGACCACGTTAGGTCACAAATCATCTCAACAAATTTTAAAAAATTGAAGTTATTTCATATACTTTTTCAGACCACAATGGATTAAAACTAGAAATCAATAATGAACAAAACTCTGGAAACTATACAAATACATGGAAATTAAATAACAGTCTACTGAATGACATATGAGTCCAAGAAGAAATTAAACGGAAAATCAAAAAATTTCTTGAAACTAATAAAAGTAATGACACATCATACCAAAACCTGTGGGATACTGCAAAAGCAGTACTAAGAGGGAAGTTTATTGCAATAAACACTTACATCAGAAGAACAGAAAGATGGCAAATAAACAATCTAATGCTACATCTCAAAGAACTAGAAAAACAAGAACAATCCAACCACAAAGTTAGTAGATGAAAAGAAATAATTAAGATTGGAGCAGAACTAAATGAAATAAAAACCCAAAAAACAATACAAAGGACCAATGACCCAAAAAGTTTTTATTTTTATTTTTTAAAGAAGATAAAATAGACAAGCCATTAGCTAGGCTAACTAAAAAAAAAGAGAGAAGACACAAATAACAAAAATTGTTAGAAATGAAAAAGTAGACATTACAACCAATACCACAGAAATACAAAGAATTGTTAGAGACTATTATAGACAACTATATGCCAACAAATTTGAAAACGTGGAGGAAGTGAACAAATTTTTGGACACATACAAAATACCTAAACCAAACCAAGAAGACATAGAAAACCTGAACAGACCAATAACAGGCAAAGAGATTGAAGATGTAATCAGCAGCCTCTCAACAAAGAAAAGCCTGGACTAGAAGCCTTTACTGCCAAATTCTATCAAACATTTAAAGAAGAATGAATATGAATTCTCTTCAAACTATTTCAAAAAATTGAAACAGAGGCCATTCTCCCAAACTCATTCTATGAGACAAACATCACCCTGATACCAAAACCAGACAAAGATACAACAAATAAAGAAAACTACAGGCCAACATTCTTGATGAATATAGATGCAAAAATCCTCAGTAAAATATACACCATGATCAAGTGGGATTCATCCCAGGGATGCAAGGATGGTTTAACACACACAAGTCAATGAATGTGATATACCACATCAACAAAACCAAGGACAAAAACCATATGATTATCTCAATAGATGCAGAAAAAGCATTTGAGAAAATTCAACATTTGTTCATGATAAAGACTCTCTATAAATTGAGTATGGAAAGAAAGTATCTCAAAACAATTAAAGCCATATATGACAAACCCACTGCCAATATCATCCTGAATGGGGAAAAGTTGAAAGCTTTTTTTTTTTAAGAACAGGAACAAGACAAGGATGCCCACTCTCGCCACTCCTATTTAACATGGTATTGGAAGTACTAGCCAGAGAAATCAGGGAAGAGAAAGAAATAAAGGGAACCCAGATTGGAAAAGACAAAGTCAAAATGTCCCTGTTTTCAGATGACATGATCTTATATAGAGAGAAGCCTAAAGACTCTACAGAGAAACTCTTAAGAGTTGATAAATGATTTCAGCAAAGTTGCAGGATACAAAGCCAACATGCAAAAATCAGTAGCATTTTTATACTCCAACAATGAACTAGCAGAAAAGAAATCAAGAAAGCTAGCCCATTTACAATAGTCACCATAAAAATAAAATACCTAGGAATAAATTAACCAAGGATGTGAAAGATCTCTATGATGAGAAGTACAAATCACTGTTGAAAGAAATTAAAGAGGACACAAGAAGATGGAAAGATATTCCATGCTCTTGGTTTGGAAGAATTAACATTGTGAAAATGTCCATACTACCCAAAGTGATCTACAGATTCAATGCAATCCCCATCAAAATAGCAATGACATTCTTCACAGAAATGGAAAACACAAATCCTTACATTCATACGAAACAACAGAAGACCCCAAATAGCTAAAGCAATCCTAAGCAAAAAAAATAGAATAGAATAAAATAAAACTGGGGGCATTATACTACCTGAGTTCAAATTATACTACAAAGCTACAGTAACCAAAACAGCACGGTACTGGCATAAAAACAGACACACAGACCAATGGAATAGAGTAGATAACCCAGAAATCAGCCCATATACCTATAGCCAACTGATCTTCAACAAAGGCACCAAGAACATACACTGAGGAAAACACTGCCTCTTTGGTAAATGGTGCTGGGAAAATTGGACATCATCTGTAGAAGCATGAGACTAGACCCGTACCTCTCACTATATTCCAAAATCAACTCAATATGGATTACAGAATTAAATATACATTCTGAAACTATAAAACTCCTAAAAGAAAACATAGGAGAAACTCTTCAGGAAGTAGGACTGGGCATAGACTTTATACCTACAACCCCCAAAGCACAGGCAACAAAAGGAAAAATAAACAAATGGGATTATATCAAACTAAAAAGCTTCTGCACAGCAAAAGAAAGTTAACAGAGCAAAAAGACAACCAACAGAATGGAAGAAAATATTTGCAAAATATGCATCCAACAAAGGATTACTATCCAGAATATACAAGAAACTCAATGGTAAAAAGCAAGTAACCTGATTAAAAAATGAGCAAAGGATCTGAATAGGCATTTCTCAAAGGAAGATATACTAATGGCCAACAGACACATGAAACAGTGCTCAATATCACTCAACATCTGGGAAATTCAAATCAAAACCACACTGAGATATCATCTCACTCCAGTTAGGATGGCTAACATTCAAAAGACTGAGAATGATAAGTGCTGGTGAGGTTGCGGAGAAAAAGGAACTCTCATACACTGTTGGTGGGGCTGCAAAATGTTATTTAGCGATAACATCACAAACACGTAATAACTTCGTATAGCATACATTATACGAAGTTATACGAAAACAACTAGATAGAACTGCCATATGATCCAGTAATCCCACTGCTGGGTATATACCCAAAGGAATGGAAATCATCAAGTCAAAGGGACACTTGTACTCCCACGTATATTGCAGCTCTATTTACAATAGCCAAGAGTTGGAACCAACCTAAATGCCCATCATCAGATGACTGGATAAGGAAAATGTGGTATATTTATACAATGGAATACTATTCTGCCATAAAAAGAACGAAATACTACCATTTGCAGCCATATGGATGAACTTAGAGGAAATTACATTAAGTGAAATAAGCCAGGCACAGAAAGAGAAATACCACATGACCTCACTTATATGTGGGAGCTAATAAAAATATAGATGAATGAATGAACAAATAAATAAAGGAGGAAAAGGGATGCAGCAATCACAATAATATGTTGGACTTTTTGGGAGAAGGGAACAGAGCTGGGGTTGCCGTGGGTGGAGGGGGTCGGGGGGAGGAGTTGATGGAGGGCCACGAGGATCGATTGCATTGTGTAATGTGCTGATTGTCCTGATTTGAACATTACATGTTGCACACTGATATTGATGTTTGATGCTGTACCCCAAAGATATGTACAATTAAAAAAAAAAAGGCAAATCATACTGGGGGCTGGACCAGACTGGAAGGATGTACACTCAAGGTTGCATGACTAGAGAAAGAATTCACATAGCTGACCAGAAGAAGAGTCAATAGCTGAAAAAAAGGGCTGCACATAGCTATAAAGAGTGAGGCAAGCTGTAGCCAGGAGAACAGCTAATAAGGTATGAAACCAGGATGGTCAGTAGCAAATTCATGTGAGATGAACAAAGTAGGTTGAGACAAATAATTTAGGACAGTGGTCATTAATGACCTGAGGATGTCACAGACCTGCCATCAAAAAAATAAAAGTGATATAGAGCAATACGAAGCATTTTGAATATCTAGGGCCTCCTCCTCTATGTGCCTTCAGACATCTTCTTCCTGTGGGAGTCCAAGTCAAACACCTTACTTGAAATCCCATTCACAGCTTGGAGGAGAAGAATCAAATCATCCACAGGCATTGTGATTTTTGTGGTTATGAATAATCGATGTTCCCACTAGCTGCCAAAAAACAGCTTTTAGAAACAAGATATATTACTTAGTGCAAGGTTATAGCTATGTGGCCTTTTGGCAAGACAGGTTTTGTTATGACCATGTAGAAATCTGAAGAGGCATGATTANCCCATCAAAATAGCAATGACATTCTTCACAGAAATGGAAAACACAAATCCTTACATTCATACGAAACAACAGAAGACCCCAAATAGCTAAAGCAATCCTAAGCAAAAAAAATAGAATAGAATAAAATAAAACTGGGGGCATTATACTACCTGAGTTCAAATTATACTACAAAGCTACAGTAACCAAAACAGCACGGTACTGGCATAAAAACAGACACACAGACCAATGGAATAGAGTAGATAACCCAGAAATCAGCCCATATACCTATAGCCAACTGATCTTCAACAAAGGCACCAAGAACATACACTGAGGAAAACACTGCCTCTTTGGTAAATGGTGCTGGGAAAATTGGACATCATCTGTAGAAGCATGAGACTAGACCCGTACCTCTCACTATATTCCAAAATCAACTCAATATGGATTACAGAATTAAATATACATTCTGAAACTATAAAACTCCTAAAAGAAAACATAGGAGAAACTCTTCAGGAAGTAGGACTGGGCATAGACTTTATACCTACAACCCCAAAAGCACAGGCAACAAAAGGAAAAATAAACAAATGGGATTATATCAAACTAAAAAGCTTCTGCACAGCAAAAGAAAGTTAACAGAGCAAAAAGACAACCAACAGAATGGAAGAAAATATTTGCAAAATATGCATCCAACAAAGGATTACTATCCAGAATATACAAGAAACTCAATGGTAAAAAGCAAGTAACCTGATTAAAAAATGAGCAAAGGATCTGAATAGGCATTTCTCAAAGGAAGATATACTAATGGCCAACAGACACATGAAACAGTGCTCAAAATCACTCAGCATTTGGGAAATGCAAATCAAAACCACGTTGAGATATCATCTACCTCCTGTTAGACTGGCTGGCTATTATTAAAAAGACAGAGCATTACAAATGCTGGTGAGGATGTAAAGAAAGGGGAACTCTCCTGCACTGTTGGTGGGACGGTAAAATGTGCAGCCATTGATATGCAGGTTCCTCAAACAACTACAGATAGAACTGCCATATGATCCAGTAATCCCACTGCTGGGTATATACCCAAAGGAATGGAAATCATCAAGTCAAAGGGACACTTGTACTCCCACGTATATTGCAGCTCTATTTACAATAGCCAAGAGTTGGAACCAACCTAAATGCCCATCATCAGAT
>NW_007731417.1:83584-93871 GCF_000696425.1 Galeopterus variegatus | reverse complement strand
TGTTGCACACTGATATTGATGTTTGATGCTGTACCCCAAAGATATGTACAATTAAAAAAAAAGGCAAATCATACTGGGGGCTGGACCAGACTGGAAGGATGTACACTCAAGGTTGCATGACTAGAGAAAGAATTCACATAGCTGACTAGAAGAAGAGTCAATAGCTGAAAAAAAGGGCTGCACATAGCTATAAAGAGTGAGGCAAGCTGTAGCCAGGAGAACAGCTAATAAGGTATGAAACCAGGATGGTCAGTAGCAAATTCATGTGAGATGAACAAAGTAGGTTGAGACAAATAATTTAGGACAGTGGTCATTAATGACCTGAGGATGTCACAGACCTGCCATCAAAAAAATAAAAGTGATATAGAGCAATACGAAGCATTTTGAATATCTAGAGCTTCCTCCTCTATGTGCCTTCAGACATCTTCTTCCTGTGGGAGTCCAAGTCAAACACCTTACTTGAAATCCCATTCACAGCTTGGAGGAGAAGAATCAAATCATCCACAGGCATTGTGATTTTTGTGGTTATGAATAATCGATGTTCCCACTAGCTGCCAAAAAACAGCTTTTAGAAACAAGATATATTACTTAGTGCAAGGTTATAGCTATGTGGCCTTTTGGCAAGACAGGTTTTGTTATGACCATGTAGAAATCTGAAGAGGCATGATTACAACTGAAGAAGAAAAAATCTCTCCTATTTAGGGTGAAGGTATGATTACAAGGAGAGAAATATGGGCAGAAGAAGATGGAAGAAAAATCATAATACAAGGCAGATATAAAAATGGCACAAAACATTAGACTGTGCCTAGAGAAGGCCAAAGTTCTGAGTGGATGGGTATTTGGAAAAATGATAAAGACAAGCAAGGAGAAGAATGCAAATGAGAAAGATCATTAGCAGGGAAGGGACTATAAAGCTTCACAAATCTACTTTACTTCCATCCTCTTCAAAGAAAATCATCCAGCACTCGGTAGAATAAGTATGGTTGGGATGGGATTGAAGTCCAAGATGCATGAGGATGTGAAAGTGCTTGGTTACTTTAAATGAGCTTAGACTCAGTTAAATATCTTTCTTAATTACAGACTCCAAATGACTGAATACAAATTTGTAGAAATAGGAAATAATTTGAAAGCAAAATAATAGCACTGACTTAATGAAAGTCCCATATTTGCACATTTAGCATCCCCGCATCAGACACATACCTCTTTTTTGGAGTAGCTATAAGACTGATAAGCTGGGGATGGACTGAGGAGAGACATCTAATTATGTTGTTATGATAATTATAAACTTTGGCAGTCAACAAAGCTGGAAGCAATCCTGTTGCTTAATTTCTACGTGCAGAAAAAATAATGAGCATTTGTTTTGCAAGCCACTCTTAAATAAATGCATTAGGAGTATCCTATTTGGGGCAATAGGTATATCTAACTCTATTAATTAACCCAAATTTCTATCATGTGCATATAGGATAAAGAGAGAAAGGAAAGAAGGAAGAAAGGAATGAAGGAAAAGGAAGGAAGGAAGAAAGAAATTAATCTCCCCCAGGAAATAGCAAAAGCACAAAGAAACAAATCATCTATCATTTGCTCCCTTGTTCTAATTTGCTTAAAAGCACAGAAAAATACTGGGGTAAAAAACTCTCAAATCTTCCATCTAGTAAAACAAAGATCTTATTTTCCTTCCTCCTCAAAAAGCAGCAGGAGCAGTAGTACAAGTGAGAATCATTAGTAATTTGTAATATACAGTATAAATTCTCATGCTGCGATTGCAGCCTGCAAATGTGAAGTTCAAGACTGATGTTGCTGAGAGGTGGAATCTTTTGTAGGATGAGGATGGAGGAACTGGGAAAAAGTGTAAACAGAAGAATTATCTGTAGGGTGAAAACCCCTCTTATCTTTCTTCTCAAAGTGCATAGCCATAGGACCAGAGTGCAAGCAAAGGGGCAGCGACGTGGGCGCCCACGTGGATTCAGAGAGATCATCTGCTCCAGTCTCAAAAGAATAAACTTGCTGTCAGTTCTGGAAACTGAGGTTTTTATTAATCAGTGTCATGGGCATTTTAATATGTTCTTCCTAGTTAGCAGTGAAATAAAGGACGGGACCAACAGCACTTGAAACATTTCTCCAGTTTTATGTCTTGCAGCATGGCCACAGTGTTTATGTAGTTTCAGATTTCTTTGTGACCAGACAGACTAAATACACCCCTATATAAGCACAGTCTTCCAAAAAGGAATATTGATAAAAAACCTCCCACGATCATTTTTCCTAATTTTCTTCTTTATGTAAGAGATAAAGGAAAGGGGAAATCTGAAATGGTTTTGTAAATGAACCGATCAGATCCCAACGGCCTGTGTCAAGGGGAGTGAGAATGACTAGAGATTCTGCCTTTGGTAAACCAAGGTCACTTGTGATACTTTTGCTTCTTACTGAATCAGTATTCATCGAATGCCATTTTTATGTCAGGCAGAGTGTTAAGTGAGGGGAGCAAGGGGAGCAACACATAGTCCACGACCAGAAAGAGCGTATGGACTAGTAGGGAGAGAGTAAATGGGCAGTTTCATCACAGGGACACTATGGGGTCCAGAGAAGGAGCAGCTAACCCTACCAAGAAGATTGGGGGTGTTTCTCCAGAGCAAGTAACATCAAACCTGAGGCCAGAAGGAAGAGTAGGGTTTATTCAGGTAAAGGAGAGAATGGGATGTGTGTTTTAGTGAGGGGAAGCACATGTGCAAAAGCCGGGGGTGAGAGATCGGTAGTTAGCATGGCTAGAGTGCTGGGTCCTCTAGGGGAGTGAGGGATGGGGTTGGGGAGGAGCGTGCATGCGGTGTGAAATATGAGCCCGAACCTGAAGGGTTGTCTAGGTCATGTCAAGGAATTAGGACATTTATATTGAGAAATCCTGGAAGGCTATTATGCTGAAAAGTGATACGATCAGGCCTGGGTTCATAGGAAGACTGAATTGGGAAGGTAAAAGTCTGGAGTCGGGGACACTAGTTAAGGTCAAGGCTGGGGCAGCAATTTAGGTGAGAGAAGGTGTGGCCAGGGCCAAGCTTGCAGGAATGAATGTAGAGGGGGAGGACGGGTTCTGGAGGTGTTCAGGAGGGGTAAGCTGCGGCACTTGGGGATTGGGTAGATGTGGAGATGAGGAGAAGTCAACCAGGATCTTGGGAATTTGGAGGCCCTCCAGATGTCGTGGAGTCCAGCATCCTGCCTTCCAGGGGGACTGACCCTGTGTTAACCCAGCATATTCAGGCCTGCGAATAATAACCTGCAAGTCTGCCAGAAATGTCTAGGCAGCTTTAACTTTTTACAAAGTGTATGTAAGTGTATGTGTATTCTCTGTGACTTTTAATAGTAGGTGCCAACGAAATAACTTTACTTTTGATAAAACTTAAATACCTGGGAAAACTGTTCAATTACCTTTAGGTGATTACATTAATTTGGTTGAGCCCTAGGTGTGAGTTACTATCTAGGAACCTATTGACTCTGGATTTGTAAAGGCTAATATGAGCGTTTCTTATTCTTTGACATGAGAACCAGAGCTCAATATCTTGTTTTTCCTGAAAACAAATCCAAGAACCTTCTCTCTCAAGGCTGGTATGAGGATGATGTCAGGATGTGGGTGTGCAGCCTAGAGAATCCCATGAGCCATGCAGGCCCCGTGTCCCAGCGCTGAGTGCTTTCTGTGGCCCTTTGACAGTTATCATGGATGATGATCAAATACTTTATCTTCCTCAGCATAAGAAAAATAAAGCAAGTTTCGTAGGGTTGCCATATCAACACACAGCTGGATTCTGGAGGGCCTCAGTGGCAACCATACAGAACTGACAAAATGCAGAAANCTGGAAGGCTATTATGCTGAAAAGTGATACGATCAGGCCTGGGTTCATAGGAAGACTGAATTGGGAAGGTAAAAGTCTGGAGTCGGGGACACTAGTTAAGGTCAAGGCTGGGGCAGCAATTTAGGTGAGAGAAGGTGTGGCCAGGGCCAAGCTTGCAGGAATGAATGTAGAGGGGGAGGACGGGTTCTGGAGGTGTTCAGGAGGGGTAAGCTGCGGCACTTGGGGATTGGGTAGATGTGGAGATGAGGAGAAGTCAACCAGGATCTTGGGAATTTGGAGGCCCTCCAGATGTCGTGGAGTCCAGCATCCTGCCTTCCAGGGGGACTGACCCTGTGTTAACCCAGCATATTCAGGCCTGCGAATAATAACCTGCAAGTCTGCCAAAAATGTGTAGGCAGCTTTAACTGTTTACAAAGTGTATGTATATTCTCTGTGACTTTTAATAGTAGGTGCCAACGAAATAACTTTACTTTTGATAAAACTTAAATACCTGGGAAAACTGTTCAGTTACCTTTAGTTGATTACATTAATTTGGTTGAGCCCTAGGTGTGAGTTACTATCTAGGATCCGATTGACTCTGAATTTGTAAAGGCTAATATGAGCGTTTCTTATTCTTTGACATGAGAACCAGAGCTCAATATCTTGTTTTTCCTGAAAACAAATTCAAGAAGCTTCTCTCTCAAGGCTGGTATGAGGATGATGTCAGGATGTGGGTGTGCAGCCTGGAGAATCTCATGAGCCATGCAGGCCCCGTGTCCCAGCGCTGAGTGGTTTCTGTGGCCCTTTGACAGTTATCATGGAAGATGATCTAATACTTTATCTTCCTCAGCATAAGAAAAATAAAGCAAGTTTCCTATGGTTGCCATATCAACACACGGCTGGATTCTGGAGGGCCTCAATGGCAACCATACAGAACTGACAAAATGCAGAAAAGCATAAGAAGAAATAATGATCGCTTCAGTCCCATCCCCAGAGATAACCATGGTTAACATTTTGGTCTAAATTTTTCTAATCTTTCTTTTTCTGTGTATTTATGATATGTTGTATATACATACTTTTATTTTTATACCAAATCAGGATTATAATTTACATACTATTTTGTTACCTCCCTGTAACTACAATTTCCTATGGTTTTTAAAAAGGAATAAAGAAAAAGAAAATAGCTGTGAAAATCTTGAAGTTGTATTTGAATGAACAAACTGTGTTTCCTCATTAACAAAATGTATTTGGCATTTGATGGTCCATGACTGCCCGGTTACCTCAAGACACTTCTATTTGATGTAAATGAAAACATAGTTGAAAGAAGTGTCCGTAAATACAACACTCATGGCAAATGTCATATTCGTGTGCCCTGAGGGATTAGAGAACACTTTCCTCTCTCTGCCTTTGCCCTAAAGCAAAGATTGCAAGCTTTTATAATTAGATATTAATGCTCGATTGCCATAAGAGTAGATAATAGGTAGTTTTATGAGAAATGTTGGGAAAATATTACTGTAGCGACCAAAATTGACAAAAGGCTCATTCTGCTTTTATAATTAGATATTAATGCTCGATTGCCATAAGAGTAGATAATAGGTAGTTTTATGAAAAATGTTGGGAAAATATTACTGTAGCGACCAAAATTGACAAAAGGCTCATTCACTTCCACTCCCTTGACTCTAATTTGTATCTCTGTGTCATTTATTATTACAGGGCGCACATATTTTCTACACTTTATTTCACTTGGCTAAAGCTAGATAAGCAGATGTTCACTGTCATGTCTGTTTTCTTCTCCCTGTCATTGTTTTTTTTGTTGCTGTTTGTTTCCATTGAGGATTGTTTTTAAAGTGAGATATAATTCACATATCATAAAATTCACCCTTTTAAAGTATACAATTCAGTATTTTTAGTATATTCACAAAGTTGTAGAGTCATCGCCCCCCCCAAAAAGCCTATACCCACTCCCCCCTCCACCCCACAGCACCTGGCAATCATTAATCTACTTTCTATGGATTTGCATATTCTAGAAGTTAATATAATGGGATCGTATAATATGTGGCCTTTTGTGACTGGCTTCTCGCACTCACCATAGTGTTTCCAAGGTTTATCCTTGTTGTAGTGTGTTTCAGATCTTCATTCCTATTTATGGCTGAATAATATTCCATTGCATGGATGGACCACGTTTTGTTGATCCATTGATAGACATTTGGGTTGTTTCCACCTTGGGCTATGGTGAATCATGCTTCTGTGAACACTCATGTATGAGTCTGAGTGTGGATGTGTGTGTAAATTTCCCTTGGATCTACACCTAGCAGTGGAATTGCTAGGTCATGTGGTGACTCTGTGTGATTGTTTGAGGAACCGCTGGACTGTTTACCACAGCAGCCGAGATCAAACTTGCCCCTCCTGGGAGCTCAGTCCTTGTCTGTCCCTGGTATTTTGACTCTTGGTCACTTATTTCCATCACATTCTTCCAGCCAAAGGCTTACCGTCCTTGCTGGTGAAAATTGCATCTTCTACATTTCCTCCCCCACAGCTTTGACACAGGCCAGGATACCAGGATTTACAGAAAAAATACCAGACCACTGCCAAGGGGAGATGGAAAAGAATCAAACCTAAATACCTGGTGACTTCAAAAATTCAAGGGACTGAATCCCGTCAACTCTAAGACACCACTGACTGCAGATGTGTTGCTGTTTCCGGGATGTTAAAACATGAGAAGATAAGCTTCTTAGGGTCACTATCACAGGGCCTCTGTGCCTGTGGGGCTGAAGGTTTGTCCCAGGGGCTGTCTGAGACCCTTGTGATCCCAGGATCTATAACAAGGAATGTTGGTGTTCCCAGATGCCCTCCCCAGTGCAAAGTGAGGAAGGAGCTTGCGGTTTGGCTGAGGTCCCGTTGGGGGTTCCCCTGTCTTGGCACAAGCCAGAGGAGCCAGCGTGTGTGGAGGAGGGAGGGGGCGGTGCCTGCAGCCTTCTTCCCTCCCACCTGGACATGACCTCGCTGGCACCGTTCAAGTGCAGGTGGAAGCCCCACTCAGTGGCTTTTTCATCTTCTCCCAGCTCATGCACAGTAGAAGCCAACGTTAAAAGAGGAGTCACAGCTTTTCACATCCCCTGTGTCTTCTCCACTAGACCCTCTTGATCCTACAGGTCTCCATCCCTTTTAGCTCTGAAGGGTCTGCAAATGAAAGTGGGGACAAGCTGACACAATCGGATTTGTGTCTTACTAAATAATGTTTTATCATCTTAGTTCTATGTATTTTCAGAAAAACTGTATTTTTAAAACAGTTAATGAAATCCTGCAGTCCTTTTGACCACACCCTTTGTAAGCATCTCCACTAGCCTAAACTTCTCCAAATTTCTTGCACATAGTAGTAAATTCTTGTTCATAAAGTAAATTCTTGTTCATAAAGTGTTATAAGATTAAAATAGGATGGAGTAAGCATTTAGCAAACTGAATCTTTATTGGGACAACCATGCTCTTAAAGGCACATTTGTGTTCATGCTTAAGGTTAGGAGTCAATCAAAAACAGCTTAGAAAAAAAATCGAAAATAAATGAATTAGGGTCTTATTTATTTTCTACTGTAAATGATGAGGATCTTCTTAAAGTTTAGTTATGGAAAGTTGTTGAATAGGCTATTTTTATGCTACATAATAAAATGTGAATTTCAAAAATCTAGCGAAATTCAAATTTATTCTTATTTAGCGATAACATCACAAACACTTATTGAGCTCTCTTGATGTGGACCAAATGCTGTGCTCAATGCTTGACATGGTTAAGCCCACTTAAATATTAAAACCCAATGAGGTTTGCACTCTAGGTCACTGATGACTCTACTGATGGCAGACATCTCACTTGTAATAAATAATTATCCTTGGTAAGAGAAACATTAGACAAGACTTGTAATAAGTGATTTGTTGACTGTTTCAATTCTGTATAAACTATAAAGCATTGGTCTTTATCCCTGACTTTGATTCAATTTGTAAAGTATTTAATTTTTGTTATATTATTAGCACACATTGCACATTGGCTTTTGGGCAGATAATCCATCTCCCAGTGTTGGAAGGTGAGGAGCCGGGGAGATGATTGACTCACATCCTGTGGCCATGCAAATGCCCTGCTTCAGTAGGTAGTTTGCAACAGACAGTCCAATTACCCAGAATTGCATTTGTAGTTAGCTTTTGTCATTCATTGGGGAAGTAGTCTGCAATTACTTAGTAGATAATTCAGATTTATCACAGTGACCTAAAATCATTTTACAGTTTATAAGCACTTTTGTTTGATTCTGAAATAAAAAGAATATTGGCGATGTGATATTTATGTAATGTCACAAAAGAGCCTGGCCTATTATAATGGCCAGATTTTAAAAGTCAAGAATGTCCTTTGTTCATATACATTGGTTTCTAGATCTACAAGGCTTCCATACATAGGTCATTGTTCTCAGCATTGCTTAACGTGATTTTTCTATCTCAGAGGAGAATTATTGTTCAGATTGTGCTTGCGGAATGCAGTACTTCATTAAATTAAGTATATTAAAATAAAATCTGTGTGACACAGGAGCTATTCCTTGGCTTAAGACTTAGTAGAAGGTGGTTTATTTGGGTCCATTCTTCATTTGCCTTGACAAAGATAAAGTGCCTTCTGTCCAGAGACTTTTTAGCAGAGGGCAGCAGAAACACAGGAGAAACAATAAAGAAGAAAAACAACCATTCTATTGAAATTTTTTTTGTGTGTGTGTTCTTCTCATTGTGTGTGGAGGGGGCAGAGTGTAAGTGTGCTAAGTGACTATATCCTTATGGTCTAAACTGGGACACAACTGAGAGTAAAAGGGGACATGATTAATAATTACGATGGGACAACAGGCATAAACTGGAATGACCCTGGGCAAACTGGAACTTCATGACTTTCCAAGGGAGTGTATCAGACACTTCTTGTATCACTTCAGATCCTATCTTTCATTCCATTCACTGTAGTAGAAATCAGTTCTGCACAGGCTTCCACCAGTTTGCCATGGCATGTGGTTACCACGTAGCTTCAGTTGGCTCTCACACATGTACAACTGGAAATGCAGGCGAGCTAACCTGGTGGGTCTTAATCACTGGGGATGGAAGCCAATGGATAAATGCTCTTGCAATTTATTAGTTGCTCATGTGGCTGGTTCTCAGGCTGCATTTCATGAGGCTCTTCAGAATATCCTTAGGTGCAAGCACTTGTTGTCTATTGAAGTGCCACCTTGAAAATTTATCTTTGCATGGGCTTTCTCTCCTTGCCTGTTTCACTGCTATCTGCGTGCAAGACTCTGTCTCAGTCTCTGCTTTCAGCAGAACAGGATACAATAATTGGGACTAGAATCTTGGAGTGAGATCACTGGTCAGAGGTAATAAGGACTCCATTGTTGGTGGTAGATGGAGTGGTCATACCTGCCAGCAGTGTCTCAGTTACTAAAACTCTTAGCTGCAGTGGATTGGGATGAGGTGCAGGCAGAAGGCAAAGCATTGGGTTGTGTGGTAGCTGTGGTCCTTAAACAGTATGGGAGCAATGGCAATTATATGTGGAGTTGGCTGGTGTGTTTAGACTGCTTTGGAGGTTTTGAAAAATGAAAATAAAGAAAACGAGAGGCTTCGGTCAGTCAATTATCAACACAAGGAATGTTGTGAAAGCCAGAGGGTCTGTATGGTTTGCATGATAGTGTTTCAGGAGACTTTTATTGGCGATTGTGCTGAAATTCTTATATTCAAAGTCACCCTCGAAACAAGAAACCTAGACCAGGCATGACTCTGGTCAAGGGTGAGAGAAGTCTAGGATGGGTGGTAGAGGAGGGAGATGAAGAATTTGATTATGGCCTTGGGATCAGCTGCAGCAGCAGCAACTGGAATTTCTTCCACTAATCCTCCTGCATTAAGTCTCTGGAGAGACTATGGCTGGCCACTGTGTTGAAGGAGATTCCGATTAAATTTAAAGGGCACAAAAAACAAGTGCTCAAAATGGATTGTACCTCCTGTGCACCTCCAAATCCTCTTGCTCGTGTCACTACTGTGGTAACCAGGTCTGTGCACGTGTCAGTCAGCTTTGGGTGAGTGCAGTCTCATAGAGATGTGGCTCTCACTTCTCTCATGCTGGAGTGCCCTGGTGCCACACCCTGGGAACCAGATCAACACTCGGCCACACACAACTTAGAAGTATGAGGGACTGGACATGTGTGAGGCCAAGTGGGGATGGAGGACTGATGGATAACTGCTTTCCTCTTTCCTCTTCCAGGCAGATAGCTTTTTTTTAAATTTTTTTTTTAATTTTTATTTTTTATTTTATTTTTTTTATTTTGTCAATATACACTGTATATGATTATTATGGCCCATCACCGACACCTCCCTCCCTCCTCCCTCTCTCCCCTCCCCCCCAAGAATGTCCTTTCCGTTTGCTTGTTGTAACAACTTCATGAAAGTATAGTTGTTATATCTTCTTCCCCAC
>NW_007731417.1:47902-82624 GCF_000696425.1 Galeopterus variegatus | reverse complement strand
ACTTATTCACTATCCCCTTACACCTTGCTTGCCTAAAATTTCCATTCATGAGAATCTTTACGGCTAGATGAGCCAGGCAGCATATTTCTTTCCCAAAAAGGATGTAAGCAGTAGCCTACTGGTGACCCTTTTTCTATTTCCTCCATCTCACTCAAAACACAGATGTAAAGGAGTAGGTAGGGTAGATATCACCTTGGGACATAAAGATTTAACCATGAAAATGAAGGCCTATATACTAAATATGGTGAAGAAAAATTGGAGGCACTTGACTCTTTGATGCTTCAAAGGTACTGTATTAGCTCTGGAGTAGCCCATCATGGGAATCTTTATATTTGTGTTAAATAATCCCACTCTTTGTTCATGTCATTATTAAGTTGAATTTATCCTATTTGTAAACAAACACAATATTAATTTATATAAGTATGTAAATTAGGACCACATCATGAAAGATGTTATAAGCCTGAATCAAAAGTTTGCAGTTCTTGACCTGGCATTCAGCCAGAAGCCACCACCTGTTCTATCCCACCACCTGGAGCAGGAGCCAGCTGAGGGAGGAACACACACAACCCAGCAACCAGTTGTAAGCAGTCACCAGCCCCCTCCGACTGCCCCAAGCAGGAGCCAGCAAAAGTAGGAACTCGCATGACCCTGCACCCAGCCAGAAGCCACTGCACACTCCCTCCAGCCACCCAGAGCAGGAGCCAGAAGAGGTGGTCTACCACCACCACTGCCATAGCTACTGCCCTCATAAGGAGGGCCCACTGCCACCGTAACAGCCTGGACCACCCTGCAGGCAGCCGGCCACACACATTTTTCAAAAGAAGACATGCAAATGGCCATAAGGTAGTTGAAAAAATGCTCGACATCATTAATCCTCAGGGAAATACAAATCAAAACCACATTGAGATATACAGCTGAAGATAGATTTACCATATGATCCAGCTATCCCACTACTGGGAATATACCCAAAGGAATGGAAAACATCAAGTCGAAGGTATACCTGTTTCCCAATGTTCATTGCAGCACTCTTCACAATAGCCAGGCAGATAGCTTTGAGCTGCTATTATAAGGCTCCTCATGGGAGCCATTCACCTGTAAGAGTGCCAACTTGATAATGCGTCCTTGATAATCCTTTCCCTCCTTCACTGTTCCTCCATCCTATACTCCCATTCTCAGAGATTACATTTTCAAACTACTGTGTTTAAGCCCTTGTGTCAGGTTCTGTTTTGGGGAGAATCCAGACTAAGACAGATAGATAGATAGATAGATGGGGGGGAGGGGGAGAGAGGAAGAGAAAGTTGGGGATGCAAAACAAGGAAGTAAACTGATCTGGTATTACACTGCAGGAATATTTTGGGTTATCAGAGCCCAATTTAGTACTATGATACTTCTAATAATGAAGATGACACATTTAGGCCACATACTTTGTTAGAATTTCTATAACCAGAGGATGGAGCAATTTTACAGATGGGAAGATCCTTGGATCTCATTTGTAGCTTATCTTTTATTTCAAAGAAAAAGAAGTTTGGACTGTGAATATATTCCAGTACATCTGATAAAAGGGATTATAGTATTTCAATTTGTCCAATACTAACCAAAATAATGATGAATATTCCCAAAAGTGTAAAATTATATATCTCAGAGTCTTGAATACAGAGGAACAGGAAAACAAAGTTAGGATAAAGTTAAGTGAAATGAAGGTTGTCTTGTGTTCAAAAAACACAAGTGGTGGGGATATTTTAGAGAGAGGAAAAAACCTTTCCAGTGGATAGATTTGTTAAATTTGGGGCCATGAAAGAAGGGAGATAATGCATCCTGCATGCCAAGAACTTGACATATTTAGCCATGTGAAATGGGCATTATCTCCATTTTATAGATGAATAAGTTGAGGCTCAGAGAGGTTAAGTAACTTCCTAGAATGACTTGTAATCCAAGTACTTTCAATTGTATTCTTTCCCTTCCACCTCATCATATTTTCTCTGCTAAAGAGGAGACTCAGTTTCCTCCATCACCAGCAGTTCCAGAGTTTATAGACAGCCTTACCAGGGCTGTAAGCAGAATCCATTAGAAGTAGGAAGAAATCATGGATCATTCCTTCTGGTCCCTCCATCCCAAACCTCCTATAAAAGGAATAACTCAGTTTTACCTTCAAGGACACTATCTAGAGCACGGACAGCTGATCTGCCTTCCAATCAGTGCAGGACCACTCGTGGAGTGGTCAGGATTATAGAACTGCAGGGGGTGCAGTTTGATGAAAAGACTCAGGCCCAGACCAGAGCGTCCACCCAACACAGGTGTACCAGACTTCACAAGACCTGGTAGTGCTTACAAGGTCAACAATTAAAACCCGAGCTGCACAAAAAGCCTTCCCCAGGGAATCAGCAGCAGAGCAGCAATTTAGCTCAACCACAGGGCTCAAGAGCTGGTCCCCACAGGAAGTTCCCCCATTTTAGAAGTAAGCAAAGGACAACAAATTTGTTCCAGTGCAGAGTTTAAGTGGTGGGAATAGAGAATAATCCAACACAGAACTGAAAGGTAAAACAAAAAACTCACAGATCAGAGACAGAGTTCTGATATTAACCAGTAAAGGTCTAACACCACCAAAGGACACCTATAAAACCTAGAAAGACTGGAAGTCCCCTGGGCTCCCAAGCTGGGAAGGGGGAGGGCCATGGGCCTCAGCCACTTACCCCCCCGACATCCACATCCAGCCCAGCAATGACCACTTATCCACCGCTGGAAGCACCTTAGGCTCCTGAGCAGGGGTGGTACAGTCTTGAGGGCTTCAGCCATGCCCCCCTAACATCTACACCCAGCCCAGTGATGACCACCAAGCCACCACCAGAAAGGCCCCAACCCCTGAGCCAGGTCATTGGGAGGCTGAGAGTCTCAGTCAGGCCCCCCAATGTCCACACCCAGCCCAGCAGTGACCACTGCACCACTGCTGGAAATGTCCCGGGCTCCCAAGCCAGGGCTGTGGGGCCAGAAGTCCCCTGGTCTCCCCTGTTGAAGTGAGGGAGGTCTCATGGGCCCCCTTTCTGCTCCACTCAACTTCAGCCGGGATGTCTCTAAGGCAGGGTCTTGGGTTATTTGAAGGCTTGCACAGCCACACGACTATGCCGGTTGTTGGGTTAGGGCTCAGACCCTTTGAACCCATTGTACAGACTGGGTCACCAGACCCCCAACATGCCAGGCTGGGTCATAGACCCCTCACATGCAGGTCCACCCTAGGTAATTGGGAAAGATCCCAGGAGACATTGGCAGGTAACACAAGCTCAGTCCTCAGCAGCAGCAGCAGCGTTGGTCTTTTGGGGCACCTCAGGGGTCCTGGCAGCAACAGCCTCTAGCAGCAGTAGTGGTCTCCCCACGGCCCCTCCCAGGGGCATCCTGGTGACAGGGGACCCTGTGGATAAGAACCACTCATCCTTTACACTTAAGTCCACAACCCAGGACACCTGGGTGAACCTGAGAAATTAATAGCCAAGGAACCCCTGGGTGCACGTGCATATTTACATCAAATGCTTGGCAGGATTCTGAATGTCTGAGGGGCTCTTACCATTTTCCTATATTTTCCCTACAATGTAAAAATAAATAAAAATAAATAAATAAATAAATAAAATTTTAGTTAAAATTAAAATTTAAAATTCAGTTTGTTAGTCATACTAGATTCAAGTGCCCAAATAGCCACCACATGTGGCTAATAGATACCATATTTCCATCATCACAGAAAATTCTGTGAGGCAGTTCTGGCCATGCTGCACATACTGTTAAGTTCTAGGGATACAGCAAATAGATACGGTTGATACTTAATGAGCTTACATTTTAAGGGGGAGAGAGAGAGACAAAAACATGCAAATATAAGGATAGTAGAGGGTAATGAGTGTTCTGCAGGAAGTACGAGCACATAGCGTTCGGGCATAAAGAATATCAGGAGGCATCTGCTTTAAACAATGGTCACCTGATAGTGTGAAAAACCATTGGGAAGAGCTCAAGGCAGAAGAAAGAACAGGTGAAAAAGTCTTGAGACCTTAGCATGTTTCAGGGAAGGGGAGTAAAGAGAGTCTGTGGGCTCTGGACATCTGGGGGAGAAAATGGCTTAGCCATCAATGGACACCATGTGAGGAGGTTTGTGAGAGAACATGTTCATAACAATATCTGAGAACAATAGTTTTCAAATTTAGTGTGCATCGAAATCACCTGTAGGGCTTCTTAAAACACAGATGAGTTTGCTGAGACTGCCCCCAGAGTTTCTGAGTCAGTAGGTCTGGGTGCGGCCTGAGAATCTGCATTTCTAACCTGCTCTCAGGTGATGCTGATGCTGCTGGTCTGGGGGACCACACTTTGAGAACCATTGATTTAGTAGATGAAGAAATGTAACTCAGAAAGATGACATCACTAATCCGGATCCAAGAGCCAGGCAGAGATGGGAAGAGAGAAGGTAAGATGGTAGAAAGTTTGAGATAGTCTTTAAACACACATCTTGTTTGCCTTTACGGGGAGGGGACGAATGGAAGCTGTGCACTGAGGAATTTCCGACATGGTGCTAATGACAGGCAAGTAGGAGCTCACCTTTGCATGACTTATAAGGATATTTGTTTGTTTTAATATAGCTCATTTTAAAGAAGCTTCTTTCTCTCCAGATTAGTTAATCAAGAGCACACTGGATACTGAAGTATATGCTTGACTCAGCTAACTTTAGACCTCTCCACGTTTCTTTAAACTTTTATAGAAAATGCCTGCAGTGATACTACTTCATATCTAAGGTAACATGCCTTAGAAGTGTTCATAGATCTATATGCTAATTACCCTGATTTGATAATTACACGTTATATACATGTATTGATATTCAACTCTGTACCCCACAAATATGTATAATCAATATGTTTCAATGAAAAAGTAAAAGTATTCATGGATCAGTTTCAGGTACTGTGAAATATTTCATCACTTCTAAACACGACTGTCCCTTCCTCTCCCCATCCCCTTTCCTGATGAGAAGGAAAGACCACTAATCATCTCACCACAGGCTGGGGAGGAAAACAATGTCATGATGAAAATAATTCACATTTGAATAGCTACCTGTAATTTGGCATCATGGTTCCAAACCTGGCTGCACATTGTGAAACTGACAGCCATGAATTTAATTTGCTTTTAATTTTTTACGGGAAAAATGTATTTTGCTTAATTTAAGAGTTTAGCCTGCAGCCACCACGGCAGTTATGCACTTAGAGCTTAATAAGCAAGTGTGGGAACTTGTAATGGGGTAAAGATTAGCTTAAAGGATGTTCTGTTTATCTTAAAGAAAGACGTATCCAATTAAACATAAAATAATTAGTTGAAACAAGTCAGTAGCGATTTAGAATCACAAGATGCTTATGCTCTTTGCTTTGAAGATAACAGCACTGACAAACAGATTTGAGTTGAATTGTGGATTCTTGAGGTTGGAGGTGAACAGACCACCTGGCTGCAGTCACGTAGACTGCCCAACTTCCAGATAGAATGACACCAAGGACAGAAACATCAGATTTACAAAACTGCTGAAGCGTGCACAAGGGTCAACCAGTCAGAGATGTTCACGAGCTGTTCACAACCCTAACCCCTTGTCCTTAATTTTTACCTTTAAAAACCCATGATTGAAAGCCAATGGGTAGTTCAGGTTAAAGTGACAGCTTCTTGTTTTCCTTGCTTGGACCTGCAATGAAGCCTTTCTTCACTGAAGCCTTTCTTCACTGCAAATCTTGGTGTTTAGTGATAGGCATAGCTGCACATCAGGCAGGGAGACCTACCCTTGTTCAGTAACAATTGGACTCACCTAAGGAGCTTTTAGAACTAATCCACCCAAGCCCTGCCCCCAGAGGTTCTGCCTTCTTTGGTCTGGGAGAGGTGCCATATACCGGTATTTTTAAAACATCCCAGGAGATTCTACAGAGCATCCAGGTCTAGGTGTCCACGGTCTAGAAAATTCTTTTACATCTGCTCCTCAATAGGTGGGCAGATGGTAGAAAGTTGATTTAATACAATAGTTCTCAAATTTGAGCACACATCAGAACTACCTATGGGCTTCTTAAAACATAGGGGGCCCCATCCCTCAGAGTTTCTCATTCAGTAGGCCTGGGAATGTGCATTTATAACAAGTTCCCAGGTGATACTGATTGCTGCCAATCCGGGGACCACACTTGGAGAACCATAGATTTAGTAGATGTAGAAATGAAAGCTCAGGAAGATGATGTTACTAGCCTAAGTCTCACAGCTAGTTAGTGGAAGAGAGAAGCCCCAACACAAGTGTTTAGGCCGAGTCCTCTGCTCTTTGCCCTCTGCCAGGCTCCCCGGTGCTTTGCACTTTTGGATACTTCACAAACACCATTTTTCTCTCAATCAAATCATATGCATCCTTCCCCAGACTTCTAGTTTACATAGGGTAGGGGGAGTGACTTCCAACTGCATTATGTAGGTGACCACCTACCTTGATATGTGACAAGGTGACTACCGATTTAGCAGCTGCTCTAAGAATTTCTCTTATGGAAAGAGCTTCATTAAAGGAAACACATTGAAAAACTGCTCTGGGTTGATGAGGGTGCAGGCGCCAAGGCAACAAAGAAGACAACTATACTACCTGCAGGAGAGCAATGAGCCAACGTTTCTTTTTATTCTTGAAAAGAGGAGGAAAAGGCAGAGAGAGGTCAAGTTAGTGGAAAGTTGGGTTTTGTGTGGGGAGCAGCATCCAGTGACAAATCCATGGTGCCAGAGAGTCCAAAGGTCTTTTAAAGAAAATGTTTAATATTTGATTGACGTTGTTTGTGTTGCTTCAATGGAAACCTTGTCCCTTCTTCCCTGGAGTCAACTAAATACACACTTACCTGTGAGAAAGTGTGAAAATCAAGCACAGGACTAAGTTTTGTGTTTGGGTTAATGTGATCCAGAACACTGAGATATGGGATGGAGACTTGAGGGATAAAGAAGGTTATTTCAGTTGAAGCAGGAGTTCAGAGCTGGGGAGAGGATGGGAACTCACTTTGGGGGTGACTTGGGCTTCCACAGGGTGTGGAATAGGGGGAGGCCAGTCTCCCAGGGACACAAAGCAGTATGAAAAAGGGAAAGGAACAGATGTAGAGAGTCAAACTCAGTATTACCAGCCCTTATTTAGATTCCAATAAGCTTTACCATTCTCATCTGTAAAATGGGGATGCTGGTAGTAATGGCATTTACCTCACAGGGTAGTTGTAAATGTTCAGTGATATGGTGCATGAAAAGCTCTGAGCACAGTGTCTGGCCCATGGTCCATGCCATTGTGGTTAGCTGTTATTACTATTAGCATTAAAGTATCATTAAAGGTAACAACTTGGGCTTCAGGGAAGGATGCTTCTTATGTGGGCTGCTGTAATCCTGATTCCAGGAGGCCTTCAGGCAGTGTTGGTTCACCCCCTAGGGTGAGAAGTCCCCTCATTGCAGAATAACCCAGTTAGGCTTGTGTCTGGTCACACAAGTTGGAGTCCTAGTCATGACTGGTGAGTAATATACTGAGTCAGAGCAGGTGGCGGTGGCATCTCTCTCTCCTTCCTCATTCTTGTTTTGAGCCTTGTTCATATTCAATATGTCAATCTGGGTGAAGGCTTAGCCTCCCTAATGGAGATGACCAGCTTTATTTATAGACGAGTTCTCTGGGGTGAGCAGTCACATACTGGGACTGGGGGGGATAGGTAATCACTTTCCTTCCCTGTGGAATGACAAATTAGTGTGTTCGGGGAGAGTTTGGAAATGGCCCAAATCACAGATTCAGGTAGTGACGGCTTTGAGCTGCTCAAGACAGTTTTTCCCATTTTCCCTTCCTATTGATAAGGAAATCTATCCCCAGCCGCACTGTCCCCAGGCTGGACCCATAGCCTGGCCTGGCCAATCATAATGTCTTATTCTCTTGGACCAGAGATTGATTCAGAGGACAAGAATGACATTTTCCTCTTTAGAGAATAGATCTATACAAAATAATCTCCTGGTTCCTTCCAGATTAAAGTAATCATGTGTTGCTTGATAGGGATACGTTCTGAGAAATGTGTCCTTAGGCAACTTCATTGTTGTGCAACCATCATAGAATATAGATACACAAACCTAAATGGTATGGCTTCCTACACACCTAGGCTGCATGGTGTAGCCATTATAATCTTATGGGACCACTGTCATAATTGTATACATGGTCCATCGTTGACTGAAATGTTACGTGGTGCATGGCTGTATCTGGAAGCTAAAATAAACAACAGAAAAAGAAAACCTTACTTTAAGCCCCCCCAATATCAGCTACAGGTTTTTTTTATTGCACTTGAGGCAATATAAGCATAGTGGTTAAGAGAACAGGTTTTGGAGTCCAAAGGATTGGTTTTCAATCCTGGCTTGTCACTTAGTGTGACCTTGGGCAAGTTTCTTAATCTAAGTTCCTCCTTCATCATCTGAAAAGTGGGGATAATTATTCTCCCCCAGAGCTGGGCAACCGGTGGTTATGTAGGAGGTGGAGTACATGCAGGGGGTGTGGCGTGGATGTCATAGGAAGAGATTAAATAAGATCATGTATGGAATTGCTTAGCGTAGTCCCTGGTACATAGTAAGCACTTAAACATGTTAGCTATTGTATATGATCTGTATTTCTAAAGAACCTAAAATACATAGATGTCTGTGGAAACGCACAAAGCTTCTCCCAGCCCACAAAGTTCAATAAGGAAAAAAGTCAAGAGGTTTCAGCTGCTCTTCTTCACCCTGAAATAGAGTCAAGCCCAACGTTCAGATAGTGACTACAGTTTGACTCAAAATGTAGCATGAATCAAGAAATATACTTGTCACGGTCAGTAGGATTCAGCCAGAGAAATTTGGACGGATTAAACGTGTTTCTCAGTATAGAAGGAAGTAATTGAGAGCTCCTGCAGGATCCTAGAAAGAAGTAGGTCAACGAGAGCTCAGTCCTTCCCTCTGATGTGATGGCCTTGAGAGAGACAGCTGCGGTGGGCAGGAGTGGGGTGCGGTCTGTTGTCTGTTCACATACTGGGGATGTTGTGGTTATACTACAATCACACTGTCAAAATGTCACCCCGAGACCCAATCCTACCTTCTAGCTCTTGCTAGGATGGGAAAAATGCTCTTCCATAGCGTATCTCCTAGCTTGCCTCTCCCACTGACAAGAGACAAGTCTTGTAGACTTTTTTTGGAGTTGGAAATCAGGGCCACTTTGCAGCGGGGACAGTGGTTGTAGCAGTAGCAGCAGTTCCCAGTAGAGAGCTGCTTGCCTGACAGATGTTGGTTCTCCTGAGGAAGCTGGAGAGAGGACCCTGGGGTGACAGGCCTCTGGAGAGAGACTGAGTCTTGAACAAAGGAAGGAGGGTGAAGGCCTCCCATTCCCTTGGAGGAGAGGAAGAGAGTACCAGGAAAGCAGAGAACTCACCCTGCCAGCTGGCTGAACCATGCCAAGTTTCTGGACCCAGAGTGCAGCTCAAGAAAGGGGACAAAGCTCGTACCCCAAGGTGGTGCCCCCCAAATTGCTCCACTAGCCCCTGAGAAGCTTGCTTCCCCACAGAGGTAGTTATAAACCTCAAAGCTCAGAATGGCTGAGTTTTTTATTTTTTGCTTCCCAGTGTATACTCCCCACCCCATCACCTGCTCTTTCATGCTTCCCAGCCTAGCCTCAGCCTCAGTTTCCTCCTGCTGCACTGTGCCTTCACTGATGGTCAAAATTGGCCCATCCTCTTCTGCCACTTCCAGGGGCTCTGCGTGGCCCCTTCAGGCCTCATCAGTTCCTCTGAGCGGCTCTGGCATTTTAGGGGTGACATGAAATGAAGCCAGCATCCTGTCTCCCTGGACACAGCAGACACAGCGTGGAGGGCTTGTGAGCTTTGCCACATGGAATATTTTTAAAAGCTGGAAACAAGTATTAGCTCCAAAGTATTTATGTAAAAAAAAGCAGAATTGATGTTAACGCATATGTCATATTATGTCAACAAAATATAACTGTCATTGAGTCAACTGAAACTCAATGCATAAATAGAAATTATATTTAACCTAAAGAGAAGTGTTTTTTTATTTGTTTCTTTAAATTTTAAACCAATCTTTTATAGTTTTCATTGGAGAGGTCTTTCACCTCCTTGGATGAATTCACTCCTAGGTATTTTTTTCTTTTCTTTTTTTTTTTGGTAGCTCTTACGAATGGGATTACTTTCTTGATTTCTTCTTCAGCTATTTCATTATTGGCATATAGGAAGGCTTTTGATTTTTGTGTGTTGATTTTGTATCCTGCTACTTTACTGAATTCATTTATTAGTTATAGTAATTTTTTGGAGGAGTCTTTAGAGTTTTCTATGTATATAATCATGTCATCTGCAAATAAGGATAGCTTGACTTCCTCCTTTCTGATTTGGTTGCCCTTTATTGCTTTCTCTTGCCTTATTGTGCTGGCTAGAACTTTCAGTACTATGTTAAATAAGAGTGGGGTAAGTGGGCATCCTTGTCTTGTTCCAGATCTTAGAGGAAAAGCCTCTAATTTTTATCAATTCACTATGATATTGGCTGTGGGTTTGTCATATATGGTCTTTATTGTGTTGAGGTACATTCCTTCTATACCTAATTTATTGAGTGTTTTTATCATGTACAGTGTTGGATTTTATCGAATACTTTTTCTGCATCTATTGAAATGATCATACTTCTTTTCCTTCATTCTGTTGATGTGATTTATGTATGTTGAACCATCCTTGCATCCCTGGGATGAATCCCACTTGATCATGGTGAATGATCTTTTTAATGTGTTGTTGGATTCTGTTTGCTAGTATTTTACTGAGGATCTTCGCATCTGTATTCATTAGGGATATTGGTCTGTGGTTTCTTTTTTTGTTGTGTCTTTTTTTTGGTTTTGGTATAAGGTTAATATTGGCCTAGAAGGATGAGTTTGGAAGTATTCCCTCCTCTTCAATATTTTGTAAGAGTTAGAGAAGAACTGGTATTAGTTCTTCTTTAAATGTTTGGTAGAATTTGGCAGTGAGGCCATCTGGTCCTGGAGTTTTCTTTGTTGGGAGACTTTTAATTACTGCTTCGATCTCATTACTTGTTATTGGTTTGTTAGGTTTTCTAGTTCTTCTTGGTAAGTTGTATATGTCCAGGAATTTATCAATTTTTTCTAGATTTTCCAGTTTGTTTGCATACAGTTGTAGTAATCTCTTATGATCTTTGTATTTCTGTGGTATCA
The DNA here is from genome assembly GCF_000696425.1 of Galeopterus variegatus. Taxonomy (NCBI): domain Eukaryota; kingdom Metazoa; phylum Chordata; class Mammalia; order Dermoptera; family Cynocephalidae; genus Galeopterus; species Galeopterus variegatus. The sequence continues at coordinate 71,415 of NW_007731417.1, read as the reverse complement.
GTTGTAATGTCTCCTTTTTCATTTCTACTTTTATTTATTTGAGTCTCCTCTCATTTTTTCTTCATTAGTCTAGCTAAAGGTTTATTTATTTTGTTTATCTTTTCAAAAAACCAACTCCCTGTTTCATCTATCTTTTATATTTTTTTAAATATCTCTAATTTAGGGCCGGCCAGGTGGCGCACTGCTACAGTGCGCCGCTTGGGAGTGCAGCGGCGCTCCCACCGAGGGTTCGGATCCCACATACAGACCGGTTCCCGCTCACTGGCTAAGCGAGGTGCGGGTGCAGCGCCGAGGGTTGCGATCCCGTTGCCGGTCCCGGTCCGGTACGGGTGCGACACTGAGGGTTGCGATCCGTTGCCGGACACGAAAAAAGACAAAAAGGAAAAAAAAATCTCTAATTTATTTATTTCTGCTCTGGTCTTTGTTATTTCTCTCCTTCTACTGATTTTGGGTTTGGTTTGTCCTTGTTTTTCCAGTTCCTTGAGGTGTAATGTTTGACTGTTTATTTGAAATCTTTTTTCTTTTTTGATGTAGGCATTTATTGCTATAAACTTCCCTCAGAACTGCTTTTGCTGTATCCATAAGTTCTGGAATGTTGTGTTTTCATTTTCATTTGTATCCAGGAATTTTTAAATTTCCTTTTTGATTTCTTCTTTGACCCATTCATTTTTTAGGAGCTATGCTGTTTAATTTCCATGTATTTGTATGTTTTCTAGTGTCCCTTTTGTTGTTGATTTCTAGTTTTATTCCATTGTGGTCAGACAAGGTAGTTGATATGATTTTAATTTTTTAAAATTTGTTGAGACTTGTTTTTTTTTTTTCATGACCGGTAACGGGATCGCAACCCTCAGTGTCACGCCTGTACCGCGACCGGCAACGGGATCTCAACCCTTGGTGTCGCTCCCACACCGTGCTCAACCAGTGAGTGGACCGGTCTCTATATGGGATCCGAACCCTCGGCGGGAGCGCGGCCGTGCTCCCAAGTGCTACACTCTACCGAGTGCGCCACTGGGCCGGCAAGACTTGTTTTGTGACATAACACATGGCCTGTTCTAGAGAATGTTCCATGTGCTGCTGAGAAGAATGTGTATTCCACAGCTTTTGGATGACATGTTCTATATATGTCCATTAGGTCCAATCAGCCTAGAGTAAGATTAGTTCTGATGTTGCCTGGTTAATTTTCTGTCTGGATGATCTGTCCTTTGCTGAAAGCAGGATATTGAAGTCCCCAACTATTATTGTGTTAGAGTTTATTTCTCCCTTTAAGTCTAACAGTAATAGCTTTATCTAACCAGATGCTCTGGAGTTAGGTGTGTATATATTTAGAATTATTATATCCTCTTGTTGAATTGATCCCTTTATCATTATATAATGACCATCCTTATCTTTTTTTTTTTATCCTTATCTTTTTTTTTTTTTTTTAACTTTCTTTGGCTTCAAGTCTATTTTATCTGATATAAGTATCCTGCTCTTTTTTGGTTTCCATTCACATGAAATATCTTTTTCCATCTCTTCACTTTCAGATGATTTGTGTCTTTATTGGCGAAATGAGTTCCTTGTAGACAGCATATTGTTGGTTATTGTTTTATAATCTATTGAGCCACTTTGTGTCTTTAAATTAGGGCATTTAATCCACTTACATTTAGAGTTATTACTGATATACAGGGACTTGTTACTGACATTTTGTTCCTTTTTTTCTGGTTGTTTTGTTGATCCTTTTTCCCACTGGTACTGTCTTCATTTGTGATTGAGTGGTTTTTTCCTAGCAGTGTATTTAGATTTCTTGCTATTTATTTTTAGTATGTCTCTTGCACATTTTTGTGTTATGGTTACCATGAGGCTTACAAAAACAAGTTATAGTTATAACAGATTATTTTAGATCAATAACAACTTAACTTTGATATCTAAGAAAAAAGAAAAAAACAAAGCCAACTCTATGTTTTGGCATCATTCCCCCCAACATTTTGATAATTTGTTGTTTCAAGTTACATCTTTTAATATTGTCTCTCTCCGATATGGTTGTTGCATATGTTAGTGTCCTGTTAGGTTTGTTCTTTAGTTTTCATACTAAGGATGTAAGTGGTTTATTCACCACCCTATGACATTGGAGTACTCAGAGATTGTCTGTGAACTTACTTTACTGATGAATTATGTACCTTCAAATGTTTCTTGCTGCTCCTTAGCATTGTCTTCTTTCAGACTGAAGAACTGTCTCCAGCATTTCTTGTAATGCAGGTCTAGTGTTGAATTCTCTTAATTTTTGTTTGTCTGGGAAAGACTATTTCTCCTTCATATTTGAAGGTTAGTTTTGCTGGATAGAGAATTCTTGGCTGACATTCTTTTTCCTTCAGCACCCTGAATATATCATCCCATTTTTTTCTTCTGGTCTGTAGGGTTTCTATTGAGAAATCCACTGACATGCATTTGCCTCCATTGAATGTTGTGTGTATCTTTTCTGTTGCTGCTTTCAGTATTCTTTCTGTCTTTTTTCTTTTTTTCTTTTTTTGTCCTTTTTGAGACTGGCCACACCGCGCTCAGCCAGTGAGCGCTGTGAGTGCACCGGTCAGCCCTATATAGGATCCGAACCGCAGCGGGAGCGCTGCTGCGCTCCCAGCGCCGCACTCTCCCGAGTGCGCCACGGGGTCGGCCCTGTCTTTGTTTTTTGATAATTTGATTATGAAGTGCCTTGAGGTGTTCCTCCTTGGACTGAATTTGACTGGCGACCTCTGAACTTCCTCTGCCTGGATGATGTCATCTTTCTCCATACTTGGCAAATTTTCAGCCATTATTTTCTTGAATATGCTTTCTACATGTCTTCCTTTTCCCTCTCCTTTGGGTATGCCAATTATGTGGAGGTTATTGTGCTTGAGGGAATCCCATTTTTTCTGTGTTTCTGTTTCAGTTTTTTTCTTATTCTTTTTCTTTTTGCTCCTCTGATTTGATAATTTCATATGTTCTATCTTTGTGGTCACTGATTCTTTCCTCTGTTTGACAAAGTCTGCTGTCAGAGCTTTCTGTTGAGTTCTTCAATTCAGATACTGTATTCTTTATTTCTAGAATTTCCATTTTTTTTAAAAAAATTGACTAAATTGCTTTGTCTAGTTTCTCATTCTGCTCCTGGGTTGTTTTCCAGATATTTAATTTTCTTTTTTTTTTTTTTCCTTTTTGTCTTTTTCTGTGTCCGGCAACGGATCGCAACCCTCAGTGTTGCCCCTGTACCAGACCGGGACCGGCAACGGGATTGCAACCCTCGGTGCTGCCCCCGCGCCTCGCTCAGCCAGTGAGCGGGAACCGGTCTGTATGTGGGATCTGAACCCTCGGGCAGGAGCACCGCCGTGCTTCCCAAGCGGTGCACTATCCAGTGCGCCACCGGGCCGGCCCAGATATTTAATTTTCTATCTGTGTTTTCCTGAACATTCTTAAGAGGGTTATTCTGAATTCTCTGCCAGGCATTTCATAAATCTTCTGTTCATCTGGGTCAATTGCTGGTGATCCATTTGTTTTCTATGTTGGCATCATATTTTTTGTTCTTTCTTGATCTTTGTGTCTTTATATTGATGCCTGAGAATTTGAGGAGACCACTACCTCTTCTAGGTTTTTTAGGTGTTCTTTGGTGGTGTTAGACCTTTACTGGTTAATATCAGAGCTTTGTTTCTGGTCTATGGTTTTGGTTAATTCTAAAATTGGGGGAACTTCCTGTGGGGACAAGCACTTGAGCTCCATGGTTGTGCTAAATTACTGCTTTGCTGCTGATTCTTTGGGGAAGGCTTTTTGTGTGGACAGGATTTTAATTGTTGGCCTTTTAGTAACTTCTGGGTCTTGTGAGGTCAGATACTCTGAGGCTGTGTGGAAATTCTGGCCCAGGACTGAGTCTTCCCAGCAAACTTCACCCCCTGCAGTTCTCTCTCTCTGACCAGTCTGCACTGAGTAGACCTGTGCTGATTGGAAGGCAGAGCAGCTACCCACTCTGCACCTCAGTGTTCCCCCAGCAGGCCAGCTTCCCACACTCCAAATGATTCCCATGGGGTGGAACATGTGTGGGTCCCTCATAATGACTCATCAGCCTCTGGGTGGTTCCTTTGGTTGGCTGTGGCCCTTGCTTCTATGTGAATCCATAGGAACCCTGTCAGTGGTTTCACTGACCTGCAGGCTGGTTTGGTGCACTCTGAGGCCCTCTTCTCGCCTGCAGACTCCAGGCGACTTCATGGAAAGGGCTCAGCTGCTGCTTTTGCTGGCTACTACTCCATGTGCTGCAGCTTCTTCCTGCCTCTCGTAGAGACAGCCCTGAATCAGCCAGGGCTTGAAGCAGTCACAGCAGTTCTTTCTCCCTCTCACTGTGGCTTCTCCCGCTTTCATGAACTCTGTGGGTCTCTCCTCCTCTTCTCCTGAGCTCCAGCAGTCCCAGATTGGCAGTCTTTGTTTTTCAATAGTTGTAAATTGGTCAATTGTTAGGGAGAGTGACTCTGGGGTCTGTCTACTCTGCCGTCTTTATGATGTCACTCTCTGGCTGAACTCTTTCTGAGAGGATGAACATTTGTCTTGTTGATCTGAGACAGTCCCAGTTTATGCCTGTTGTCCCAGTGTACTTATTAATAGTTCCCCCTTGACTCTCAGAAGCATAAATGATATGGTACAAATGATATGGTCACCCTAGTTTTTGAGGACTTCAGTATGAGACTGAGACATCTAAGGTATACGGGGAGAGCTGTTACATTTGGAGAGAAAAATCTATTTAGGGTAGAAATATCTGCGAGCCTGAAGTTCAGAGGCAGTGGCAGAGAGGTAGCCACAGTGATCCAAGACAGGAAGACTGATGTCTCTCCCCTCCCGCCTGTAGGAGCAGAGCCTGAGCGGCAGGAGCATCCAGTGTCTGGGGACAGAGCCACAGCCACACAGGAAACTGCGTCGGTGAACAGGGCCAGCAGCAGCAGGGATGAGGGTTGGCACCCACCTACCTCCCATAAATGGAGAGAGAGAAGGGGCTGGTTGGATTAGAATTTCAAAAATACCTTATGGAGTGAGGACCATACAATTCTGGTGTAGTACCTAATGCTTTGACTTTTCCAGTAACCACTGTGCTTTCCAGAAACAAGGCTATCATTCAAACAAGAAAGCAGGCGAAGGGGGTTAGCGACCCCACTAGGACCAAGACACCATGTTCTTCCCATTACTAACTATTATCTCTCACAATCTGGCTCCTCCCTTCTGCTCATATCCCTCTCCTTGGCTCTCATTGGCTTTTTGGAATCAGAGGCAAGTAGAACAATCCTTGCCCGACACAAGAATGCTGGTTCATCAGGGAAGTTGGGAAGCTGAGCAGCTGTGCACACAGCTGGTACCTGGAAACCCTTTTAGCAGTGTCCAGCTTTGTTTCTGATGAGTAAATAGTTTTCAGGAGGCAATGTCTATAGCCTTTTAGCCGCACAAAATCATCAGAACATTTAGCTGCTGTTGGCTAGAGCGGGGTGGGGGAGGGGGATGGTTCTGGAAGCCATTTAATCAGGCACAGCAAGTTTTGATTGTCCTGGCTTCTGAGGACTTAGCATTCCCAAAGTGCATGCCAACTCCCTCACTCACACTTTCAAAATCTGCCCTTTAAAATCTCTCCCCAAGATGTTGGAAGCGCCTCTTTTGACCGTGTATGTTGACATGGTTTTTGATCTGGGAAAGAGGGCGAGGAGCCGTGTGGAAGCCTCACTCTCTGGGATGTCAGAGTCTCCTTGAAGAGTCCTAATTAAGGACTCAGAATGATTGACAGGTGATGGAAGCTTGAGAAAGCACATTTGATATACAGCAGAAGTCAGTGTCTGATTTGCAAAAAAATTGGCAATTGGAGACCTTGAAAAACTTATGCGGGTAATACTAGAATTTTGTTCCTTAGCTGAACATTTATAAAAAGACTCTGAAATCATTACCAAATGAACCCAGAATTGATATGGTTTGACTCTCTTGAATGGGGTATGATATAACTTGATAGCAAGTTTATTATTTCAAATTTAATGGAATTTATTTTCTATACAATCTTGCTGGAGTATAGTCTTTGAATGTATTCATTTGGGGTTAGGAATCTGTGAACAGGGAAGTCTGATTTACTGCTGAGGATAGTAAAAGTTTGACAGCAAGGCAGCCTTCCAAAAGATGAAGGGATGGAGAAAGAAAAGTAACACGTAAAACATTCCTCCTGTGTTCTGTGTTTGTATATCCTATATCCCACTTCACCATTTTAGGGTAAGAATAAAGTCATATTCTTTTAATATTCAAGTTACATGGCTATGAAACCCCATCTACTAGTACAAGAACAGCCTTTTCTCCAGCATCACCACTAATGAGCTCAGACTAGTTAGTATCTCTGAGCCTCAGTTACCTCATCTCTAAAATGGGGATAGTATCAATAGTGCCCACTTCATAAGCTTGCTGTTCTGATTAGATGAGAAAATACATGTGAATGAAAAAAACACAGTCCCTGCAGCATGGGAAATGATTAATAAATGTTATAATCCTCCTCAAGCATAATTGGGTGCTCTGGTTACAGAAAACCAGAAACCAGCTCAGGTCTTAATGGGAGGCAATCCTTTAACTGTTGCTGGTTTTGCTGCCACAAGGTGTCGCTGGTGGTCCCAAGGGCCAGTGCTGTTCTCCCTGGCTTCAACATGTAGAGGGAGCTCAGAGGTTTGGCAACAGCCTTCCAGATGTAGGGAGTAGAGGATAATTCCTCTTCCCCATTGCTGCATTCAGCTGTGTTCCATGCCACTCTCGGCCTGAAATCCAAAAGCGACAGCTCCTTCAAGGCAGTGTCCAAAAGAACTTTCTGTGATGATGGAAGTATTTTATATCTGTGTGGCTATTTAGCACTTGAAATGTGGTTAGTTGACTATGGAACTTAATTTAAAATTTTATTCAGTTTAATGAATTTTAATTGCCATTTAAATAGTCACATGTGGCTAGTGGCTACCATTTTGGACAGTGCAGCTTTGGGGATACAGCATTCTTAGCCTAAAACACACATACACACCTAGCCATTTTCCTAAGGCACAAAACTGGGTAGAAAGGTCAGAAGGGGTTTCAAAGTCAGCTACATGCTATGTCTAAAGTTAGCCCTCTACCAAGACCAAAGAATCAGTTCAGGTTCTTTGTGCCGCTCCTTGCTGGGGCTGGCGTTCAGGCTTTACAATACCTGAGAGAGGAGCCAGAGGATGGAACAGGCTAATAGCCCAGAGATGCTGCAAGCCCAGCCTGCCTGCGTAGGACATCACCAGAACATTTCTCTCTCCACCGTTCTAAGTCACCCTGTCTAGGCACCAAGACTGGAGCCTCCATTCTGATATCCCCTTGTTTCCTGCCTCAGGATGACTGGCAGTTAAAATTCAAAATATCTTGGTCTCATTGTCTTTAAGATACCATAAGAAAAATGAAACCATCTAAGGTATATTTTTCTCGGTCTAGGGTATATTTTTCTAGGTCTAGGCTGTTCAGTCCTGGCCATAGTCATTATTATAATTTGTTCCCCTTTAAACCTCTTAACAACAACACTATGAGGAAGATATTTTCCTTAGCCTAGATATTTTTCTTGTGAAAGCAGGCAGTTCATTTGGTAATGGAATTGGAGAAAGCAGGGGTAAGGAGCAGAGGGAGTGAGGAAGGAAGAAAAGCAGTGGTGTGTCGGCAAATGTTTATTAGCCAGTTCTCTGGAAAAAACCGATAACACTGATCTGTGACATTTACCATATTCCGTGGTGTGTGGAAATGCTCCTGCCACTGGTCCTAGTGATTGCCACCCAATCCTGAAGACACTTCTGAAAAGCCTTGGGAAGTCCATCTTCGAACTGGCTTCTTCAGACAAAAGAAAAAGCATTTATCTACTAGTTTTCCCCCCACATTGGTCAAGGTTAGCCACATGGGCATTACCGTCCTGCTCTTCTGGGGTGTACTTGCATGAATGCTGAGTAGATTTCTTTGCATGTTCTGATAGCTTCAGAGGAGTCCTGAAGCAGGAAATGAGAGGGAAGATTTTTGTGACAAACTCTACCAGGTTGACAAGGCACTACCAGGTTGTTCCTGCATGAAGTTGGTTGAAGCCTGTGTGGGACCAGTCACTGTGACAGCAACTGGAGCAAGAATTGGGGCTGAGAGAAAATAAAGTGTTCAATACAATCCACCACTGGCATTAGTCACATGGGCCTGTCTTCTCCCCTTTCCCTCCACCTCCTTCAGAGAGCACCCTTCAAATGCTGGCCAGCTGCAATACCACAAAGACTTAATACAAGGGATTAGCAGAAGCAGCTATGGTCTCCGCTGCTGCCGTTGTTTCAGAGATCATGATTGACAGCCATAACTTCCCTCTGCTATGACCCAGTCTACACTTCCCTCACTCTCAGCCAGCTTTCAGTTGGTGTAGGTTGCTTTCCTGGTGGGGTGACCCAGATGTTCATCTCTGAGGGATTGAGCCCTTAGCTGACTTATCCTTGTCCAGTTATAGTTGTTGCAATTGTCCATTCACAATATCATAGTTAATAAAAGTAAGAGATGCCTCATGAATCCCTAGGTTCCAGACATACTCCTCCATGCTGCAATTGCATGGTAGCAACCCTTGCTCTTATGGGTGATCGGGGCTAATTACCCCCACCAGTATAGTATCTCCTTTCTTTGTTCATTTACAGCTAACAGGAGCCTAAAATGACTAATAGGTAGTCTCAGATTCAATCCAGGGAATCAGGGTGTGGTGTATATTTTGGAGGAGCCTAGGCTGTGGGGTGATGAAACACGAATTCTATAAATGGGTCACTGTGAATACGGTCATAGAGGCCAAAACTACTTCCACCTTTTAATTACTTTTCCAGTGTATTTTAGCTATTATGGCAACCATTGGGTTGATGCATAAACAACATTCTGGAGGGCAGTGCTCCAACCCCACAGGATAGTGTACCTTAGCTGAGCCTCTAACAAACCATTTTTACCACTGTGGTAGATGGTGTTAAGACCAGAAGATCCCAGGGTCATGCATACATTAGCCCAACTTCTTTACTGTAAATTTGGTGCCTTGGTCTGAGGCAAGGCTGTGTGGGATACCATGCGGAAGGATCAGATGTTCTGTAAGCATTTGGATGATGGAACTGGCAGAGTCACTGCTTGTAGGAAGGCAAACCAGTATCCAGAGTATGGGCAAATCACAGCTCCTTTCAGTGCAGAAGTGATCCCATGCAATGCAGCGGCTGATATTTCTCCTAAAGTACTGGCATTCTATAGAGGACTCTGTGTCAGGCTTTTTTTTTTTTTTTTTTTTTTTTTTTTTGCTGGAAGGTTGGCTTTTAATAGCGAAATGTTTAGATTATCCCTGGTGAGGAAAGCCTTCTTTTGGGGCCCACAGAGAACTCTTCTCCCTGCCAGCATGGAGCATGTCTCCTCAGCAATGGCACTGTCTCATGGGCATTTATGTGAAATACAAAGATCTGTATACATCCATAGGTTCATTCACTTTTCTCTGGACTTTCTTATCTCTAATCATTCATTCTTGCTCCTTCCTGGTTCCTGACCAAGCTGCCAAGCCACTTGCTACTGGCCAAAAGCACCAGGATATCCATACCTCAGACCCCTTCTCCCTCCACACACAGTACACTTCCAAGCGTGATATTCTCAGTAGTGTCCATTGAGCAGATTTCCTTTCACCATTGTCTTTCAGGCCCACTCCTACATGGGGGTTTAGGGCAGAAGTAGCCCATTTACAGCTGGTCCCCATATACTTAACAGAGTGGGCCTGAGCATCTTTCTCTTCCATTGGTGTGAGTGAAGAGAGTGATGTCAATAAAACAAAGGTTAAATGCCATGAGCATCTGGGTCAACTGTTCATATAATTTATTTCTGCCTTCTGAGCTTGTTGAGCCTGATCCTGACTGAACGGTTTCCACAGCAATGGATTACGGCTGACCCAGCTGACCACATGGTTAGACAGCTCATGATTCACTCACTTTCTACCAATTCTCAGGAACTCTCAAGGAGCTGTTGTTTTTTTCACCAAAAGGCAAATATTTCTACATCACAGGAGGCATGACATTGCTCCAGAACCTCAAAGTCTCCCTGTTCAGTCTCGTCAGACTCCAAACACCATCCTTGTCCTTCTGTGGATATCCCTAACCCATTGTATCCATTGGGTCATGTGGCCCATGTGGCAGGGCAGGCTATACCACACTTGATCTGCTGCAGAGTCCTCTTTTTCTCTGGGCCCCCAAATGGGCAGCTTTTTAGTCACTGGTATGAGTTGGAGCACAATTCTCAAGCACTGTAATTGTTGCCTCTAAAATCTAAAGAGTCCACTAAGCACTGTATCTCTTTCTTAGTGGTAGGGTTACAAGGCACTACCACTTGTCCTTTGCCTTAGGTCAGATTTAACCAGTATATCCCAGATCATTTTATCTCTAACAACTGCATCCATGTGGCAGGTTGTTTAATCTTTGTAGGGTTTACTCTCCTACCTCTTAGCACATATCTTTCTTAGTAGGGCATCTAAAGTAGTTTATTTCTTGCTCCCTGAGTATAATTGGCATTGTTACTGTACATATGGTAGACAAATGCAATGTCTGCAGAATGTCAACAATCAAAGTCTCTGCAACCTGTAGTAAGAGAGAGCCATTAGACAAGATACAATGAATGTATACTGTTCTCCTACCCATGTAAAAAGTGAACCTCTTTTGATCTTCCTTACTGATAAAGTCTGAGAAGAATGTACTTGCCAGAACAATGGCCATATAACAAGTGCCAGAGGCTGTGTTATCTGTTCTCATGAAGACACTATATCTGGCATGGCGGCTGCAATTTGGGTCAACACTTAATTAAGTTTACAGTAGTCCTCTGTTCTTTGCCATGATTCATCTGTTTTTTGCAGGGGACAGGCAGATAATGTGATGGGGATTGTCACCCCTGCATGCTTTAGGTCTTTGATGATAGCTTTCCACCTGGGATATAACACTGTTTCTGGTTTGTTATCTTGGCTGCATATGGGAACAGTTTCAGGGGCATCCACTTAACTCTCCCTGTCATAATGGTTCTTACTCCAAAGGTCAGATAATTGATGTGAGGGTTCTGCCAGCTATTATGAATATCTATTCCAATTATACATCATAAACAGAATTCCATTTATTATCTGGCATCCATACACCACCCCCCGCCCCCATCTATCTAAGGAGTGCAAGGAATGTGATTGCATTTCAGGTAGTGCAGACCTAGATATTTCTTTTTACCCAGTATATAGTCACCCTAGCCAATGGACACACGTACATTTGGGGAAGGATTAGCAGAAATATTTACCATATTTACAGTGCAGCTATAGGTTCCTTCCTTAAGCAGAACTAACCTCTCCTTAAAATCAATGGCTCTAGGTCTCTGTACTGACTTAGATTTGGAAATAAGATGAGAGACCATAGTTTTCAATACTGTAGCTCATGCAGGCTTCTACTTTCTAGATCTTTCATTTTCTTGGTTATAAAAGTCGATCTTTCCTCCTTTGTAGCACTATGATCACTACAGATCCCTGGTGTTCAAGGCACATTGTTTGCCACTCCAAGTTTTGCTGACTAGTATGGTAATGACATTCACCTTGCCTTTGGCAATTAAGCACTACCATTTGCCATTCCAGATTCCTCTTAGTTCCACCAATCTATGGAGCCCAGCACAATGGCAGTGTATTAGTCCATTTCTGTTGCTTATAACAAAATACTTGGAACTGGGTAATTTGTAAGAAAGTTAAATTTATTGCTTTCTGGGAAAGTCCAAAGTCCAGGGAACACATTTGGTGAAGGCCTTGGTGGTGGCGACAGTGACCCAGGTGTCTCGTGTGACAGAAAATGGTGGAACAGAGAGAGAGTTCCTTACGCACTCTCCTTTTAAAGCCCTCAGAACCACGCCCCTGATCACCATTATTAATCCATTCACTACAGCATGGTCCTACAATCTAATCACCTCTTCAAGGCCCCACCTTTCACTTAGTGTAACAGGATTTCCCACCCTCAACAGTTACAGTAGGAATTAAGCTTCTAATATATGAACCCTTGGGGATACAATTCAATTGCTCCATAGCAGGCAGATTCTCCCTTTTCCTTTCCTTCTTCTTTTTTTTTAGATTCTCCCCTTTTCAACACCAGCCTTCAAAGGACAGCTAACCAAAGCTTTTCAACTATTTTAGGACCCCTCTCAACAATGCATTCTTTATTGCCTTAATAAAGGAAGTGTTCTCTGGGCCCTCCTGGGTTGTATTCATTTGGTGGGGTTTCAAGTCTCACTCAGCATGTTCATTCTACCATTCCTCCTTTTCTGAACCCTTCTATCTATCCTCAACACTTTGCCAAGGCAGTTCCAACATCTCCAGCCGATTTACTGGAGGTCATTATTGTGTCCAAGCTTCAAGTGTATTAGAGCTGGCTCCTGGTGTCCTGCCAGACTGGCATAACCTAACTCATGTAAAAGGATTGTGTGAGCTTTTCATACCAGTGGTCTTCCTTTACAGAAGTGAAGAATGATGCTAAGGCATCTGGGAATTTTTGTGGCCTTGTAAACCTAATGATGGAACCTAGAAAGTTTACTTCCTAAGAAGCAGAAACTTCCTCCAGTTTACTAAAGGATGTGGCATTTGACATCAGGCTTGCCCCAGCCATCGATGGCTGATGGGAGAGGGGCGCCACTTACTCTGGCTACATAGGCTTGCAGCAAGTCTCTTTATGTGATATGATCATTCCTGTAACTCATGTAGACAGGCACCTGGGACTTTTAAAATGACATTATTGTTTTTATCAGATAATGCATTGAGTTGGAAGAATCCTGAATGAATTACTGTTGGTAATTTGCATATAAATGGAATCAAGCGGTTGTAAACACATTTCTCCCTACTTCTGTGGTTCTGAAAAATCAGCTTCTGAGGAGTTAAATTTTGATTCCAGCTAAGGTTAGGAAGTTTTTTTGTGTTTTGATGATGAGGAAGATGATATGGTGATGAAGAGTTCTTATAAGGCACTTAATGTGTGCTAAGCACTGTTCTAAGCACTTTATATATATGCAATCTATTGAATCCTCACAATCCTATGAAGTAGGTATATTATTCCTATCCTCCTTCTACAGATTTTACAGATTTTCCTTCCTAATCCTTTCCCCAACACTTCTTGAAGCTATCACCCACCAGTGAAATGAGCAGGATTGATGGGGGCCAGATCTCCCACCTGAGCCACCCACAGAAGTCCCATAACTCATATTGAAGCTCTGTACTCTGAGTACCCTGAACCATTGCTTAGATGTTTATTCCTATTTCTCATTTATCTTTCCCTTTGATCTAAGCAAACAGGAAATATTTAAGTCGTGTGAGCACTTGTCTAGCAACCAGCTTGTAGTAGATTAAAGAGGTACATAAATTACAGTCATGTGTCACTTAACGACAGGGATGTGTAATGCGATCCTTAGGTAATTTCGTCATTGTGCGAACATCATAGAGTGTACTCGCACAAATCTAGATGGTAGAGCCTGCTGCATACCTAGGCTAACTGGTATAGTCTATTGCTCCTAGCCTACACACCTGTACAGCATATTATTGAACTGAATACCATAGGCAATTGTAACACAATGGTAAGTATTTGTGTGTCTAAGCATATCTAAACAAAGAAAAGGTACAGTAAAAATATCGTATAGAAGATAAAAAAAAAAGGGTACACCTGTGTAGGGCACTCAGCATGAATGGAGCTTGCAGGACTGGAGGTTGCTCTGGGTGAGTCAGTGAGTGAGTGGCGAGTGAGTGTGAAGGCCTAGGACACTACTGTACACTACTGCAGACTTTATATACTGTGCACTTAGGCTACACTAAATTTATAAATTTTTAAATTTTTTCAATAATAAATTAACCTTAGCTTACTGTAACTTTTTTATGATAAAATTTTTAACTTTTTTACTCTCTTATAATAACACTTAGCTCAAAACTTAAACACATTTTACAGCTGTATAAAAATATTTTCCTTCTTTATATTCTTATTCTACAAGCTCTTTTCTGTTTTTAAATTTTTATTTTACTTTTTAAACTTAAAAAAGCCCCTAAGACACAAACACACACATTAGCCTAGGCCTCCTCAGGGTCAGGAATCTTCCATCTCCACATCTAGTCCCACTGGAAGGTCTTCAGGAGCAGTAACAGGCATGGAGCTGTCGTCCCCTATGATAAGGATGCCTCCTTCTAGAATACCACCTGAAGGACCTGCCTGAGGCTCTTCTTGAGGAGGTGTCACTCTTTTCAGAAATATACCCATGGTTGTTTGCTTGGTTTGTTTCTTTTTTTATCATAGGTTTACCTAAAATCAGATAATACACCATGAACAGTCCTCTCTATTAATGAAAACCTTTTGGTGTTGGGGTCCATGTTTTTAAACATTTTAAGAAGCTTGTGAGGGTTTGAAAAAGCTTCTGTTAAACCCCTCACTGTGAATTTCCATGGGAGTTCCTTTTTTCCTTCTCCTGCAGTCTCCTTTTCTCTTGCCTCTTCTTCAGCTGTGTGTTCCCGTTCCAGTTCCAACAACACCTCATTAGTCAATTCTGCAGGAACCACATTTCGGAGTTCTTCAACGTCGTATTCATCCACACCCAGGTTACCATTGTTTACCATCTCAACCACAGCCTTGTTGATTTTTGCAACCTCCTCATCCTTGGCAGATCCTTTGAAGTCATAGAACTCTCTCTCGAGTGTCTTCTTCCACTCATACACTCCTTAGTGACATCACCCCAAACCTGAGCAAGGTTCTTGATGGAGTCATAGATGTTGTAATCCTTCCAGAATTGCATCAGTGTCTTCTCAGTGTCTTCCTCAGTTGCAGCAATAGCCTGGGCAAAGGACCTTCTCAGGGAGTAGGCATTAAAAGCTGCTATAACTCCTTGATCCACTGGTTGGATCAAAGAGGTGTTTCTCCCACTTTGATAATGGAATGAAGATTTCCAATAAAAGAAGAATGTGTGAGAGGATTATCAATAATAAGCAAACTCTTAAAAGGTATGTTATTTTCCAAATGGTACTTTTCCATGTTGCTGGCATAGCAATTCAGGAGGGCATCTTGGAAGAGGAGCTGGGTCATCCATGACTTCTTATTGCTCCTGTGGGGCACTGGCTGTGGGTGCTTCCTGATACGCTTGAAGGCCCTGGGGTTCTCACTGTGCCAGATCACAAGGGGTTCAATTTGTAGCCTGCAACACTGCCACTAAGCAAGACTGTTAGCCTGTCCTTTAAAGCTTTGAAATCTGGCATTGACTTGGCCGCCTTATAGATGAAAGTGTTTTCAGGTATCTGTTTCTAGAATAGGGAGGTTTCATCTATACTGAAGATTTGTTTAGGCAAGTAATTTTCCTCCACAATCAGCTATTTCTAGAGTTTTCAAAAATTCTTCAGATGCCTTCACATCAGTGCATGCAGACTCAACACTCACTTTCATGATGAATATATATGTATATGTAATGAATAATGGTTCTTGAATCGTTTAAACCACCCAGAGCTAGCAGCAAATTCAACATTTTAGTTGGGTCAAGACTTTTCTTTCAAAATTGCAGACATATTTGCTTTGGCTGTGATCATCAAGGTCCTGAGAAGGATATGCTTCTATGTCTGCTCTTCAATCCAGGTCATTGGAAGTTTCTCTACACCTGATATAGGCCCTTCTCAAATTTTTGTTCGTTTCGTTGCCTTCGATGAATGAGATTTAACAGCTTCCATCACTTTTTTCTTATTCTTGAAGATTGTAGCTATGGTGGAATGAGACTTGCTTGTCTAGCAACCAGTAACCATCAGTGATTTTCTACCTTCATAGTCCTTCATCACTTTCAATTTTGTTTCCAAGGCGATCACTTGACATGGATTTTTACTGGCAACATTAGCAGTGGACTTTATGTGCTTAGAGACCATGATGAACAAGACAACACAAGACTGATCAAGCACAAGAGAAAATGATGCTATCAAGAGACGCAGATAAAACAAGATGTATGAGGCTGCTGCCAGCGTAACATGGAATACTGTTTCATAGTAAGCTTTAAAAAAAAATAAATAGAAGAAATACATCCTAAAATAACAATAAAAAGTGGGGTATAATAAATACATAAACCAGTAACATAGTATTTGTTATTACAAGTCTTATGAACTATACATAATTGTATGTGCTATACTTTGGTATGATTGGCAGCACAGTAGGTTTGTTTACACAAGCATCATCACAAGCACGTGAGTAATGCATCAAGTTGCAATGTTATGCTGGTTATGATGTCGGTAGGCAATAGGAATATTTCAGCTTCATTATAATTTTACAGGACCATCATATACATGTGGTCCCTCATTGCCCAAAAAGTTGTTATGCGGCACATGACTGTAACTGATACTTCTGTTGGGAGAATTGAATCTAATTTCCCTCCCCCTGAACCTGAGCTGGCTTCAGTGACCTGTTTCACTAATACAGTGTGGTAATAGTGTTGTTGTGAGACTTCTGATGCTAATCCAAAGGAAGCCTTGCAGCTTCCGTCTGGGTTTCTGGGGAGTTATGAGCTACCATGTAAGAAATTTGCCTACCTGAGACTCTCGTGCTGGGGAACTCATGTGTAGGTGCTCAGCTGACAGTCTCCACTGAGCCCGGTCTTCTAGCCAACGCCCCACTCCCCAAAGCACTGGACATGTGATTGAAACTGTCTTTAGCCCCTACGCAAGCTTATTACCAGGTGACTAGCACCAAGTGACCTCTGTCGAAACCACATGAGACAGAAAAATCACCCATCTGAGTCCTGCCTGAATTTCTGGCCCACAAAATCAGGAAATTCAATAAAGTGCCGTGCTGGGGAACTCATGTGTAGGTGCTCAGCTGACAGTCTCCACTGAGCCCGGTCTTCTAGCCAATGCCCCACTCCCCAAAGCACTGGACATGTGATTGAAACTGTCTTTAGCCCCTACGCAAGCTTATTACCAGGTGACTAGCACCAAGTAACCTCTGTCGAAACCACATGAGACAGAAGAATCACCCATCTGAGTCCTGCCTGAATTTCTGGCCCACAAAATCAGGAAATTCAATAAAGTGACTGATGTTTTAAGCCACTGACTTTTGGGGTGGTTATTACACAGCAACAGACAGCTAGAGTTCTCTCCATTTTGAAGAATGATGGGGATGTTAGTGGGGGGTGGTGAGGGTAGACAGTGTGTGGGCAGTGTGGGCTTCAGGGAGTATGTATGCACATACCTTGGAGATTTTCTATTACCCTTGTTACTGTGTTCACCACTGAGCTTATGGCAAATAAGAGGAGAGAATGCTGATAACTTTCAGTTCCAGGCATGGTCCTACCTGAGGCCTGCTCTCACTTAATCTCTTGGGGTCGTCAAATACCTCAATCCCCTTTTCCGGTTTAGATGATTTGAAGTGGGCTTCTGTCATATGCAACCAAAAGAGTCTAAATTAAGACTAGAAAGGTCCCTCCCAGCCCCATGTCCTGAGTCATGTCCTATGACTCAGAAGTGATTAGATTACAATATTTATTCCCCAGGTAACAGCATCTGCTTTTCACTCCTGATAAGAAACCTCCAGCAGTGAAATAGAATTGCAGGGTGTCTGCCTCTTTTCCTTAATCTTTCCCTAGAAAATTGCTATCATAATTTTGGGAAGAAGGTAAGGTGTGTAGACCCAATTGAAGTGGTGATTTGTGGTTGAAATCCATAATTACTTCTGGAAACAATGAACCTAGTGATGACAAGCAGCCTCCTGGATCATCTGCCTGCCTGAAAGTTATGTCTTTCATATCCTGCAAGGCAGTACTTACGTAAAGACTAATTATTCCCATATAATTACCCACAAAGAAAGCTTCCTGGCATGTAGCTAAAAAAGCAAATATCACCACTGTACAACAGGTAATGTGGGGAGGACAGAATCCATGTGGGCAGCAAGAAGGACCTTGGACTCTCCCAGCTCAGAGCTGGGTGTGGGAGCCAGGCGGTCAAGGGACAATGCTCTGTTTGCATGGGGCTTAAGGAACAGCTGATTTTACTGATCTGTAGAATGAGTTTAACGAGAGTGCCCATCTCATAGGGTGGATGTGAAGGTTAGATGAGCTGGTATGTGCAAAGCATTAAGATCAGCATCTGGCACCTAGAAAAGGAACTAGAAGTAAGTCCTCACCATCATCATTGCATCCCATGTCCATGTCAAGGACTAAGTGATATGACTTTGTCTGCAGTGGTGGGCAGGGAGTAACTGGGCTTCCACACGGCCGGAGCATCCAGGATGTATGAGGATGGAGGGGATGGTCAAAGCTGTGGGTGTGGCATTCTGCAAACATGCTGCTCTTACTCCCCTGCTTGGGCCATGAGGGTGGCTTGGCTGCTCCGGGAGAAGGAAGAGAAATGAGACCACGAGGCTGAGGGCTGGGAGACTGGGTTTGGTCCTGGCTCTGCTGTGAATCAGCCAAATATCTCTGGACCCATCACTCCAACCCTTTGGGCCTCTGTTCCTTTTCTATAAAATGAGTCCTTCCCACTCCAGAACGATGACCTGAGATGGCCCTTTCTTCTTTTCCTTACTTTTAAAGTTACTTACTATTTAGTTACAGCATGTTCCAGTAGTGTATCTAAAAAATTTCACTTGAATCTATTCATTTCTCTCCCTCTCTGCTGCCACGTTCTCTGTTCAGGCCACCGTCACCTCCCACCTGGACCCCTGCTGTCACTTCCTAACTGAGCTCCCTGTGTCTGCTTCCTTCCAGACTCTTTCCAAGTAGCATCCAGAGCAATCTGATTAAAAATGCCACTCTCCAGCTTAAACCCCTCAATACCTTTTCTTTATATTTAGAATGAAATGAATACTCCTGTGATGTACAAGACGCTACATGCTCTGGCTTCTGCATACTTCTCTTCATCTGATGTCACTTTCTCCCTTTTTCACTATAACCCCACTCTGGCCTCCTGCCGGCTTCTGGAACACACCAATCTCTTTTCCACCTCATGCTATTCCCTTTGCCTGGAGAACTCCTGGCCGCCCTTCGCAGAGTTGACCCTTCATAACCTTCAGTTCTCAGTTTGAACATGAGCTTCTCGGCAAGGCCCTCCCTAACCATTGTAGTTCAAATATCTTCTGTCTCTGTTTTTCCATCTCAGCTTCTTGTTTGTTTTCTTCTTGGCACTTACAATTTCATTTTCTTAATTTGTTAATATTTTTTTGTTTCCTTCACTAGAATACAACCTCCATGAACAAAGAGGCTATTTTTCTGTCTTGCTCACCATTTTATTACCATTTTACGTAGTGCAGGGTCTGATTCATTCTGTCTGTAGAACAGATGAATGATTGAGCCTCACCCTGCAGAGATTTCCAAATACACTTCAGACTACAGGACTGTCAACCTGAACCCTTGGAATTCCTGGCTTTCAAAACTGTAAAAAATACATTTTATTTCTTTGTATACTTCCCAGTGTCAGATATTCTGTTATAGGCAACAGAAAATGGACTAATACACCAAGTTTCTTTGAATTCTAGGCTTTTGTACAACTATTAATTCAACATGTATTGAGAATATACTATGACTCAGACATGGTACTAGATGCTGGAGATAAAAGATATAATTCTTATTTACAAGTCTGAAGGAAACACACAAACAGATAATCCAATTGTTAAAAAACATTTTCCCATGTATTTTAAAAAATTTCCCACATGCATTGCTTTGCAAGGTGATTGTTTTTTAAATGAATTAATTCTATTGCTTTATCTTTACCTCTTTCAGATGAGAGAAGCATTCATTAGTTTAGGTCTGTGCAAAAATTTTGTTTAATGGACATGCACTGAAATAAGGAATGTACAGAGTTTCTGTTTTTGGTTGAATTCTTTTTTAATTTTTAAATTTTTTTTAATTTTTAATTTTTAATTTTAACTTCTCAATATACATTGTAGTTGACTTTAATGACCCTTTACCCATTCTTTGGTTGAATTCTTGAAGACCTTAATAAATACTCATTTGTCCTACAATTATGTATTTCTAATTTTTAAAGCAAGCAAGCAATATATTCTAGAAATATTAGTTTGAACACCTCTCATCCCACAGTTTATTTTATTTTATTTTATTGAATCATACATATTTTGGGGGTTCAATGTTGACATATGATCAAATCAATATTACTAGTATATATAATGTTAAAAATTGTACTTTTTATGCCCCTTGTCCAATCTCTCCCTATCCCTATCTCCCTCACTGCTCCCACCACTGATAACCCTAGATTTCTTCTCTCCCTCTGAAAGAGTAATGGTTACTCTGTCATTCATTGCCTAGGTGATCTGTCCAATGCTGAGAGGTGTGTTCAGGTCCCCCAATATTATCATAGAGCAGATGCTTCTTCTGTCACTCTAGAATGGGCTTGGTGGAGAGAGACATCCTTTTCTTTTCTTTGGTCTTTGCTGGTGACTCTCCTTGTGTCAATGCACTCCAGTGGCTGGTGGACCATCAGTGTGATGGTTGTGATGTCTAGACACTTTCACGATAGCTGTGGTTACTGTGGTAGCTGTGGTGGGCCACCCACATGGTGGTAATGTTTTTGGCATGCTCCTTGGCACTGGCGGTGTGCCTGGTTGGAGGGTGTCCAGTCCCCAGCTCTATGCCTCAGATCCCTGGGTGGACACTGAGGCACTGGTGGTGTGCCTGGCTGTGGGGGGGGGGGGTCTGGTTCCTGGCTCAATGCCTCAGGCCTCCAGGTGGGCCCCAAGGCACTGGTGGTGTGCCTGGCTTTGGGAGGGGGGCTCTGGTCCCCAGATCCATACCTCAGGTGTCTGGGTGGGCCTGAGGCACTGGCAGTCTGCCTGGCTGTGGGCAGGGATCTGGTCTCTGGCTCCATGTCTCAGGTCCCCTGGCTGGTCCGAGGTGCTGGGGGTATGCCTGGGCTGGAACTAATTTTTTGTCCTTTGCTTACTTCTAAAATAGGGGAACTTTCTGTGGTAACCAGTACTCGAGCTGTGTGATTTAACTAAATTGCTGCTTTGCTGCTGTTTACCTAGGGACGGCTTTTTATGCAGCTCAGGGTTTAATGGTTGACTTTATAGGTACTTCCAGCTCTCTAGAGACCTGGTGGATCTGGGTTGTGTAGAAACTCTGATCTGGGCCTGAGTCTTTTCATCAAACTGCACCCCATGTGATTCTATATTCCTTACCAGTCTCCTCTGAGTGGTCCTGTGCTGGTTGGGGGGTGGATTGGCTGTCCTTGCTGTGCCCCAGTGTTCTCCTGGTGGGCACGTCTTCCCCACTGACAGTGCTCCAAACACTTCCATGGGATGGACAGTCCCTTGTGGTGACTCACTGGCCTCTGAGTGGCTCCTTTTTTTCAGTTGTTCTGGCTCCTCACTCCTATGTGAGTCAATGGGAACCCTATTAGTGGTCTTGCTGCCCTGGGGGCCACCAAGGCCCTCTTCTCCCCTGCTGCCTCCAAGCAGCTCCATCTGGAGGGCACAGCTGTGGCTTCTGCTGTCTCCTGCTCCAGCACTCAGCAGCTCCAGGCTTAAAGCAGCCACAGCCCAAAACACTATGAGCAGTTTTTTCTTTCTCTCATCATGGCTTCTCCCACTTTTATGAACTCTGTAGGTCTCTCCTCTTCTTCCCTTGAGCTCTAGCAGCCCCAGCTTGGCTGTTGTTGCCTTTTTATAGTTGTAAATTGGTTGATTGTGGGAGAGAGTGACGCTGGGAATGATCTATTCCTCTATCTTGACCAGAAGCCTCATCCCACAGTTTTTAAATTACAGCACAATAGCTTCACTCAAGTCAAACAAATTGAATTTAAAAGAATACAAAGTAAATGCTATTTTGACTATGATGATGATAATTAAAATTCCTCGAATTTAAGGAATCCATATTAAGGGAGAGCTTTTAAGTGCACAGTTGGTGAGGGAAATTTAAGGATGTGAAGGGGCAGCCCTACATCTTTTCAAGTGGGTGGTCACCAGAACACCTGCTGAGCTGACACCAACTTCGTTCATTCTGGCTCATTCTGGCTAGTGGACAGCAGGCTTACTCTATGGTAACCCTCTTTGAATATGCAAACAAACCAGATGAAGTGGGTCTGCAGTCCACTTAAGTGAACAGACTGCATAAATGGAGGGCCCCTAGGATCAGAGAAAGTCTATCCGTGCTTACAGGTCTCTAAGGATATTCAGGTCCGACACCTGGGGGGAGGGCATGTCCTGCACTCAATAAAATGGCTCTGAGAGGTTCCCCACCCCCACGCTGTGTAGTCACTACACACTCTGCTTTGGTTCCAGCTGTCTGTGTGGCCAACTCTCCTTATATTCCATCTGGGAAAGAGGAAGACATTCTCAGCTCTGTTTCCCTTACATGCAGTTGGTTCTCCCCCTGAATGTCTAGAAAGCCAACATGCTTGTAACTATTTGTTTGCAAACCTAGACTATTTTAACTATAACCTCATATTGCTTGAGGACAAATATCACCACCTCCTGCCACCTCCCTATCCCCTCTACAAATGCATTTCTGAGATCTTTATGCAGACGAGTGGAGGAATGGTGATTCCCTTCACACATATTCAGTTTACAGACTATGTGTTCATAAATCTAATGTCTAGTTCTTGTTCATGTCTGTGTCCTTCTTTACACACTTCAAAGAGTTAAATTTTGCAGGAGTGAGTCTTCTTGTAGAAGGAAGGGCACCCATCAGTGGTTACTTGGGTGGGTGGATCAACCTAATGACCACCCTGAGTTTTGGTCTTAAGTTGAGCCATCAAGGTCTTAATGTAATATTTGAAAGGTTACTAACTTTGCCCCTTGGCGAATAGATAATGCTATTTTCTCCTGATTTCCTAAGGGCCCAGGCAGCGGGTTGCTGTCACTCCTCAACTCCTCGACAGAGATGAATAGGGTTTCCATATTCTACTATGCATTTTGTTTCTACTTCTTTCAAGGTCTAATATCTTTTTAAAAATCGAGAGTGTTTGAACAATTCTCTTTCTTTATGCCTGTTGTAATTTTTGCCTATGGACAATGAATAACGCCTAAATATAGTAGTCTGAGAAGACCTAAGTTGCTCTGAATAAATTTTTTCTATTAAGATATAATTCACATACCATAAAATTAACTCTTTTAAAATGAATTTTAACCCTAATTAAGTAATTTTTAGTATATACTCACAAGGCTGTGCCAAATCTCATTCCAGAATATTTTCATTACCCCCAAAAGAAATCTCATACCCATTAGCAGTCTCTCTCCATTCTTCTCTACCCCCAACCTCTGGCAACCACTAATCTGCTTTTTGTCTTTATGAAACTTTGAATTAATTTTATATCTGTTATTTTTTTAGCTTTATTGAAGCAAAATTGACAATTAAAAATTGCATGTATTTAATGTACATGGTATGAATGATCTTATACATACACATTGTGAAATGATTACCACAATTAACACATCCATCACCTCACATAGTTACCTTTTTTGTGCATGTAGTGAAAACATTTAAGACCTACTCTCTTAGAAAATTTCAAGTATAGGGCCGGCCCGTGGCTCACT
>NW_007731417.1:44934-47196 GCF_000696425.1 Galeopterus variegatus | reverse complement strand
CCAAGTCAAGGGTTGAGATCCCCTTACCGGTCATCTTTAAAAAAAAAAAAAAAAGAAAATTTCAAGTATACAATACAGTATTATTAACTATAGTCACCATGCTGTACATTAGATTCCCCAGAACTCATTCATCTTATAACTGAAAGTTTGTACCCTCTGACTCCCCAAACCCCCATCCCTGGCAACCATCATTCTGCTCTTTGCTTCTATGAGTTAGACTTCTATGAGTTAGATCATAGACTATTTGTCTTTCTGTGTCTGGCTTATTTTACTTAGCATAATGTCCTTCAGGTGTGTTTATGTCAAAGAGGGGGGAAAATCCATCTTTTTACATTATAATTCTTGCTTTGTTTTCAGTTCATGGAATAATGTACTAAAAATTCATTAGTTTGGATCCATTTTATTCAGGATCTTTTAAAATTTAACAGAATTGAATTGAGCTAAATTTTACTTATAAATGTGGAAGAAAAGATTTGCCAAGTAAATTTATAGTTTAAACAAGATTACAGGAGCACAGTTTACCTTATTAAAGAGAATAAACTGCTCTGGCATTTTTAGAGAATCTGTATGTATTCTAATAATGTTGTGCTCATTTCAAGTGCCCTGTCTCTTACTTAGAGAAGTACCAAGTCTGGCAAGACCCGGATTGACAACACTTTGTGAGTTGTTAATTTTTGTACTGTTGTAGTGGTAAGATGGGAGCAACTAGGGTAATCTATTAATTTGGCAACTCATTAACCTGGGCATGGACCATTAATCAACACATAACAGATAAGAGCAAAGTCATCTCTAATGAGATGGAATTGCTCCCAGATCAACAAAACCTGACTGGAACCGGATTTAAGCAATAAACATATCTGAAGAAAAAAATGTCCTTCAGAAGGAGGTTGGTAAGCATGGGAGCAAGGAAAAGGGAAACTTTCCGAGGCCACTTTGGGAGTGCTGTTCAAGTGCCAGCTAGAGTGGCTGCCGGGTCCAAGGACGCAGCCCATTATGTCTTGGTGGAATTAGATGCTGCAGAGCCTGAAGCTATCGAACATCTGAGTCACAGAGCCAACTCCCAAGGTCTGATCCTGTGTTCATCAAGCAGCTTCCTCTTAATTATAATTTGGCTTTCTTGAAAGATTTTACCTGTAGGGGGATAAAGTGCTGGCCAGATCATATCAGTATCTTGGCAGATATATTTCCTGTTATAAATATGTCATTGGTTTGTAAACTATTTCCTGTTATGAATAAGTTTTAATTTATACCTTTCTGTTGGGGTCACCCATCATCCCTAGGTCTCTTTGTCTCTAGATGACTGTCACACAGGCTTTCTGAGCTGACAGGGCAGAGAGGAGACCCTGGAATCTGACTGCCATCTTGTCACCGGTGTTGACTCCATGGCTTCCCGTTAGACTTAAAGGTAATCAGGCTGCATTTTAAAAAAGTGACAGTGTTGACTAACCAATTTCATCTCATTTTTATTTACATTCTCTCTCCAAGATAGGGAAATATGTTACCCCCATTTTGCAGGTGGAAGTGTTGAGAAATGAAAGTTTTCCAAAACCAGTTAATTGAATTTTATACTAGTTTATACGCCCTTGAAGTCAGGGACTATATACCAATTTAATATTTATATTTTCTCAAATTACTGAGAAGGGTTCTTGGTATTGAGGTGAATCCAGTGTAGTGTTTTGGGTCTAATTCAAACAGGTTCATGTTCGTAATTTTCCTTATTTGAAGCTTAGTTTCTTTTAGACTTAATTTTGGCCCTTTTGTTTTCCTCCTCGTAAGTACTTGGTGTGAGACTTTTGTTGGGGTCCCAGTGAAAATTCTGCTGGAATGCTAAGGAGCGAGCTTGGTATTTCAGATCAAGAACCATAAACAGATTACTGCTCAGTGACTCCATAGTCTGCCCCTTGGAATTTAACCAAAGGAGATAATCAAAAGAAGGAAAGTATGTGTAAAAAGAAATTCATTGTAGCATTGTTTATAATATAAAAAAAATCTGAGACCATTTACATGTCCAAAAACATAGCTCAATAAATTTTGACATTTCTTGTAAGCTATTAAACAGCTATAATCTAACTATGAATATTATGTAGCAACATAGAAACACTGAAGAATGTTTACCAACTATTTTAAAGTAAAAAATGCAGAACATTTGTGTGCCCTGTATCATAAATGGGTGAAAATAAGTGTATATGTATAGCAAATAGACAGATTTTGCAAATATGAGAAGACAGTGTTGTATTAGGAATGTAGGTACATTTATTTTTT
>NW_007731417.1:24728-40080 GCF_000696425.1 Galeopterus variegatus | reverse complement strand
TCGTCCTTTGTTGCTCTCAGAAATGCAGTCAATACTCTGGTATCACAGCTCACAGCTCTCAAGATCGCGCCGTTTCCTGACACGGGCGCTCCATACCCGTCGCCATTTTTTAGCCCCCTCGGAATGTAGGTACATTTAATATTTTTCCTGTAATGTTATAATATTAAACATCCACAAACATTTAATTTTTCAATGAAAATTGTTGAATTAAATTATAAAACAATGAGAGTATCATTGAAGAGGTTCATGGCACTTTGGGGGTAATATTTTCTTTAACATTGAAATCATTTGGTTTCGGTGACATTCGTCCAGAATAAACATCCAGTTCTTATTCCTTTCAAAATAATTTTCAGGATAATCTATGTGTTAAGATTTTCTAAGGTTGTAGTAAAACCTTTCTTGAGGGCTTTCTCTGATTAAAGCACAATGTTAAGTGACATGTCTTGTACTGGGTGGAACTAGGGTCTAAGGTTCTCATCATCACCCTGCCACTGACTGACCCAGTGAGTCAGGGAAAGATGTTTAACCCCCGTGTGCTTTGTCCTTTCATGTGTCAGATGACCTTCTTGGACTATGATCTCTCAAGACCTCTTTCACGTTATACTGATCTTTGAATATAAATTGTAAGTTCAAATTTACTTTTCTTTAATTCTATGCTTTGTCACTTATTGGTGGGAGCTAAAAATAAATAAATAAATTCGCTCACACCCAAAAAATAACCGGGTGTGGGGGAGGGGGGAAGAAGATATAACAACTACAATCCTTTGAAGGTGTTACAACAAGCAAATGGAGAGGACATTGCTGGGTGGGAGGGGGGAGAGGGAGGAGGGAGGGAGGTTTCGGTGATGGGCCATAATAATCAACCACATTGTATATTGACAAAATAAAAATTTTAAAAATAAATAAATAAATAAATAAAAAACAAATTTACTTTTCTTTAATTCTATGCTTTGTCACTTATTGGTGGGAGCTAAAAATAAATAAATAAATTCGCTCACACCCAAAAAATAACCGGGTGTGGGGGAGGGGGAAAGAAGATATAACAACTACAATCCTTTGAAGGTGTTACAACAAGCAAATGGAGAGGACATTGTTGGGTGGGAGGGGGGAGAGGGAGGAGGGAGGGAGGTTTCGGTGATGGGCCATAATAATCAACCACATTGTATATTGACAAAATAAAAATTTTAAAAATAAATAAATAAATAAATAAAAAACAAATTTACTTTTCTTTAATTCTATGCTTTGTCAGATGGCATATTTGAGTTCTGAAACGAGTCTTGATTTTTCTAGACAAGTTTAATGGATTTCTAACTGTAGGAAGATTTTTCTAAAATCTCATATTAAAATCCTGTGTTCCTGACATTTCATCGTTACACTTGATACTATGGGAAAGTTTAATTTTTGGCATTCAGACATGGGGTTTCCTATGTTCCACCAGTTGTACTACTCATATCTCTAGTGTACATCAAAATCCCCTGGCAGCCTTGTTAAAACACAGGTTGCCAGGCCCATTCCACAGAGTTTCTGATTCACAAAGTCTGGGGCCTGAGAGTCTGCATTTCTAATCTGTTCCAGATGATGACAATTTTGCTAGTCTGGGGACCAAGTGTTGGAACCACCGCCGTAGAGAAATACTTGTGTAGCGGCACAGGGAGACATGCTGTTCTTGCGGTGCTATTAGGAATTGCACAGTAGTCATCCTGTGGAATATTCCACAGCAGGTAAAAAGAGTGCAGTAAATATAGTTGTGCCATTGTGTCATGATTAAGAGTGTTAGCTCTAGAGTCAGATTGTCTGTGTTTGAAAACAGCTCTGCAACTTTGAAGAAAATGGGGAATTGGCATTATAATTTTAATTTAATGTTAGAGTCATTTCATTTGACTTGTGATATAACTTTTTAAAGGGAGAAATGCCATTAACTATGCTTCTAATTTAAAGTGGATCTGCACTTGTTGAGTTAATTAGAACCAGATCAGTGAAGTTAGAGTCAGCGGTAAGTCATAGTGAAGTCAAGGGTGACTGTTTCCACAATAAATTTCTGACAAATGTGCATTTTATTTTTACCAAGCATAATGATCTCAAGGTTATAAGTCAAAGTCCTTGGCTTTATCAAAGCTCTTTGCCTTTCATAACAAACAGATTAAAAATTTTAAATGTATGCCATCAAGATGCAAAATAATGATAAATTTATTTGACTTTTATGATAACTGGGATTTAAATATTTGCCAACCTTCTCTCTTACCTATCAAAATAAAAACTAATTATTAATTCATTGCGTTACATTCAGAAAACATTATCTGAAGTCTCCTTCTACTGAAGTCGATAGCTTCTTGTCTCAATTTAGGTCAAGGGTAATTTAAATTATTCGGGGCTTATAATTTTTAACTCTACGTTGACTACAAGCTCTGTGACTGTGGGAGCATGTTTCTTTACCTTTCTCTGTGCTTCAGTTTTCCCATCTGTGATGATAACAGCACCCACTACAAGGGGTTACTATGAGGATCAAATTAGATAATATGTGCCAGTATTTAGAACAATATGTGGCACACAGCTACCACTGTTATATGCAAGAGCTCTCTAGGGTGTAGTGGGAGAGAAAAAATCAAGTTGTTAAAGGATGTGGACAGTATGACACTATTTATGTAAAAAATATTCAAAATAATTCTAAATACCTTTCATGGGAACATTCATGTAAACACATAAAACAAGATTTGGAGGACTATATCACAAACTGATGTCAGTGCTTATCTCTAGGGAGAGGGGGAGGGACTAGATTAATTGGAGATATGATAAAGGGGACTTTAGGTTTAAAAGTAATGTCATTTTCACAACAATCACAATAATTCCTTGGACTTTTTAAGATAAGTGAACAGACATGATGAAGGGGTAAGAGGAATGGGTAAAGGGTCATGAAAATCAACTGCAATGTATATTGAGAAGTTAAAATTAAAAAAAATTAAAATAAAAAAATAAAAGTAATGTCATTTTTATTTTCACATGATGCACTTATTTAGTAATATTTGTGAAATTCAGAATTACTAAGACAACCCATTTGTCTTTTCTCAAAGATAAGTTTACCTAATAAGTTGATTAGGATTACAAAAATAATTAAAATTATGAAATCAAAAGTGAAAAAAGTAAAGGATTTTTATATATGGAAATATTCTTATCTTAAAACTGAAACTGTTTTTTTTTTAAATTCTGAGTAATAATTCAGATTGCTGTTAACATTTAATTATTTATTTCATGCTAATGAAAAACACCAATCTAATCTTAAATTTGTTCTAAGATTTTTACCTTCTTTTTTCCTCTCTAAAACTGCTTTCTACTTTTTTCAGATTTTTAATTTCAGAGAAGTGCGTTTTCCATTCCCCAGGTAAATTGTTTGTGATTAGTAGTTTGGGCAGAAGTGACATAACATTATTTTCCTTTTGTACTGTATTTATTCACATCCAGGATTAATCTGCATAAATCAGCACTGTTTCTTCTTCTTCTTTTTTTTTTGTGTGTGTAGTACTTTTTTTTAATTGGTTTTGAATATTTATGAGATACAAAGCTGATTGCCACCACTCGTGCCCCAAATGTCATGGCCAGATCCATACTGGCAGCATGCCCATTAGTACAAATTGTGATTATATCCCATGTCCCCCACCCAATTATCCCTGACCTCCCTCCCCATCCCCCTTTCCCCCACTCCACTTTGTATCCGTAGGTCTGCTCTCTCTCTCTGCAAGTCCAACACACCACTGTGGTCTTTCTCTCCTTCCTTCTTTTTCTCTTAGCTCCCACTTATGAGTGAGTATATGTGGTATTTATCCCTCTGTGCTTTGCTTATTTCACTCAACATAAGTTTCTCTAAGCTCATCCATGTTGTTACAAATGGGAGAATTCCATTCTTTTTTATGGCAGAGTAGTATTCCATGGTGTATATATACCATAGTTTCCTTATCCATTCATCCATTAATGGACATTTAGGTTGGTTCCATATCTTGGCTATTGTAAACAGAGCTGTGATGAACATGGGAGTAGGTATCCCTTTCACATGATGATTTCAATTCCTGTGGGCATATACCCAGAAGTGGGATTGCTGGATCATGTGGAAGATCTATCAGTAGTTCTTTGAGAAACCTCCATACTGTTTTCCATAGTGGTTGTACTAATTTACAGTCCCACCAATGGTGTAGAGGTGTTTCCTTTTCTCTACACCCTTGTCAGCATTTGTTATTCTCTGTCTTTTTGATTATAGCTGGTCTAACTGGGGTGAGGTGGTATCTCAATGTGGTTTTAATTTGCATTTCCCTGATGACTAGTAATGTTGAGCATTTTTTCATGTACCCATCAGTTATTTGTATATCTTCCTTTGAAAAATGTCTATTCAGCTCCTTTGCCTATTTTTTAATTGGATTATTATTATTTTTTACTGTGTAGTTGCTTGAGTTCCTTGTATATTGTGGATATTAATTCCTTGTCAGATGCATGGTTAGTAAAAATTTTCTCCTAGTCTGTAGGTTGTCATTTCACTCTGTTGATTGTTTGCTTTGCTGTGCAGAGCTTTTTAGTTGATATTGTCTCATTTGTTTATTTTTTATATTGTTGCTTGTGCTTTTGGGCTCATGTTCATAAAGTCTGTACCAGACCTAGTTCCTGAAGTGTTTCACTTATATTTTCCCTTAGTAATTTTACAGTTTCAGGTCTTACACTTAAGTCTTTAATCCATTTTGAGTTGATTTCGGTATATGGTGAGAGATGCATGTCTAGTTTTATTTTTCTGCATATGGATATCCAATTTTCCAAGCACTACTTATTGAAGAGACAGTCTTTTCCCCATTGTAGGTTTTTGTTGCCTTTGTCAAATATCAGATGGCTGTAAGGCTGAGGGGTGATTTCTAGGTTCTCTATTCTGCTCCACTGGTCTGAGTGTCTATTTTTATGCCAGTGTCATGCTGTTTTGGTTACTATAGCTTTGTAGTATAATTTGAAGTCAGGTAGTGTTATGCCTCTGGCTTTATTTTTTTGCTCAGGATTGCTTTGGCTATTTGGGGTCTTTTGTTTTCCATATGAATGTTAAGATTGTTTTTCCATTTCTGTGAAGATTGTCATTGGTATTTTGATGGGGATTACACTGAATCTGTAGATGGCTTTGGGTAGTATAGACATTTTCACAATGTTAATGCTTCCAATCCAAGAGAATGGCATGTCTTTCCATCTTTTTGTGTTTTCTTTAATTTCTTTCAGTAGTGGTTTGTAGTTCTCCTTGTAGAGGTCTTTCACCTCCTTTGTTAAATTAGTTCCTAGGTGTTTTATGATTAATCTCCATAAATAACACTGTTTCTTTTACATTTAAAAAGAATAGTTTATGTGTCAATTTCTTAAATCAACTAGCTCCACTAATGAATGATACATCTATCAGTTTTCACCTTGTTGGTTCATATTTAAGATAAATTAGAGAATCTCCAGTTACAGAACATAGACCTGTACTGAAACATCATGCTGTGTCTTTTTTTCTCCTTAGGCTGGAGAACAAAATTTATGCTGTTGAAAATATTATATCTCTGAGAATCACAGTAGGGATAGAACACTGAGTAGGGAAATGTTTATGGGAGCTGCTAAGAGTTGGGAGAGGCTACACATTGTTTGGAGAACTTTAAATAGAGGTTGTCAAGTTTCAATTTGCATCAGCATCATCAAGGAGCTCTTCAAAATTCATTTTTTCTGGATCCCACTTGCAGAATTTGACAAAATGGGTCAGGGGATTCTGAAACAGGTAAATTGGGAGCTTCACATTGAGAAGCATTGCTGAGCCCCATTAGCAGTATGTACTGCTGCCAAATGCTGGGTGCAAGAGCTGCTCTAGTCCTAAGAGTATCTTTTTACTTCCTCATCTGCCTAGAGCTTAGTAAACAAAAAGATACTACAACAGGGGAAGGAAATCAGGCTGCCTAGGTCCTGAGAACCTTGGGAATGGGTAGTTAAAGTATCTCCAGGTTAAAAATCATTGTGCATCCTTGGAAAATGAAACAGAGAACAGGACAAGTAGGTTTATAGACCTAGCCTTTGTTTTCTTTCTCACATCCTAGCACTACACATTGGTTCTCCATTAGAACTTCCAGCCCTTCAAGTACTCAATGAAATGAGCTTTTTTTGATTTCTTCTTTTCATCAAAATGTACCTGGAATGAACCTCAGGAGCTCAACTTCATGCATTCTTCTGGGTGATAGTTATTTAATTTTATAATTTATGATTATCTGTCTTCAGGCAACAAATCTGTACGCTAGGTGTAGTTGACGAAGAGAATGATGGTCTCCCAAAGATGTCCATGTCCAAATTCCTGGAACCTGTGGATATGCTACATTCCATGGCAAAGGAGAGTTAAGGTTGCAGATAGAATTAAGGTTGCTAATCAGCCAATGGGAGATTGTCCTGGTTTATCTGGATGGGTCCAACCTAATCACAAGGGTCCTTAAAGTAGAAGAGGGCGGTGGAAGAGATCAGAGTGATGTGATGTGAAGAAGACTCAACCCACCATTGCTGGCTTTGAAGATGGAGGAAGGGGACCACTAGCCAAGGAATGTGGACAGTTTCTAGAAGCTGGAAAAGGCAAGGGAATGGATTCTCACCTAGAACCTCCACACAGGGACGCAGGATTTCTAACCCAGTTAGACCCTTGTCGAACTCCTTACCTACAGAACTGTGAGATAGTAAATTTGTGTTGGCTTAAACCACTAAGTTTGTGGTCATTTTTTACAACACAATAGGAAAATAATACACTAGGCGAGGTGTCTTGGAGTCATAAAATCTTTTTTTTTTTTTCCTTTTTGTCTCTTTTTTACTGACCGGTAACGGGATCGCAAGTGCCCGCACCACGCTCAGCCAGTGAGCGGGAACCGGTCTCCACATGGGATCCGAACCCTCGGCGGGAGCGCCGCCGCACTCCCAAGCAGCGCACTCTCCAGTGTGTCACCGGGCCGGCCCGGAGTCATAAAATCTTAATCTAAAACAATGATTGTTTCCATGGGAACATTAGTTATTATGGAAGACAAGTTTGGGAGATACAAGTTTGGGAGGCACATGGGAGCCTAGTGATGTCCCTCAAACCTCAACATATATGTTCAGCATGTCTATAGAAGACCTTCTCAGAGGACAGTCTCTCTGACCTGCTCCCTGTGCTGTAATTTCCCTCCCCCTGCAAAGCTCTCACCAACGTATCTCACCCTTCACTTTTGTGGTCAACTGCGGTTCTGAGTCCCCTGCCTTCCCCACCCAGCAGCCTTGTCCACAAACCAGTGTGGTGTCTCTGCACCAACATGAGGATTTCTGCATAACTCCTTCCTCCCACAGAGAATTAAAAAGACTCCTCTTCCCTAGGAAAAATGGTAGGTTACGTCCAGTGAGGTCAAAAGAAAGTGAAAATCATCATTCGCACCTTATTGACTCCCATGATAAACTTTCAAGTTTGGTGTTCACTTTTTTAGGCTGCTTAGAAAAATAGGGTCCACATTTTTAGACTTTGGGGCATTTTGGCAGGGTGAGGGGTATTGTTCCTAGTTTTTCTGCAAGAGCTTTGATTTTTAAAAAATTATAGAATATCTCTTCCTGGGGGCAAGATTCAAGCTACAATGAAAGCACAGAGTTTCCCCTCTGCCCTGCTTTGCTCTCCTCCTGCTCTGTCACTTCTGCAGAGAAGCTGGATACACCCGTGGGTGTGGGAGGTTAGTGGATTGTTACAGGTGGGTCATCCTTCCTCGGGAACCCTTCACTCTCCAGCCAAGCTAGCTTCCTCTCTTCCCTCCCCATGGCTGCGTCTCCTGAGATTGGCGAGATCAGATCCATGTTTACCAAGAGGTCGATTTATCCCTCTGAGTGAGGAGAATGGGATCTCCCCAAAGTCTGCCTGTCTCAATAAATGCTTCAGTTTAATGGTTCCTGAACAGCTCTTCTGTTTATCAAGGAGCAGCTAGAAGGAAAATTCTGGGGGTTGGGTGGGTGGGCAGCCCACCATCCTCAAAGAGGGGTTCTGGGTCGTCTGTCTTTCCCTAGCACCCAGGCAATTCTGTGTGCTGGGAGCTCTCTGTAAACACTGACTGCTGTTGGGGTGACTCACTCTGCCAAAGTCAGATGGCTCATTTCTGTTTGATGACAGCTCATTTTTTCCTGCCTTCTAGAAAGCAGAAGTAAGGGACCTGCTACTGAGCCTGTGTCCCTTCATTCCTTTACTCCACAAGCCTCCAGCCCCTGGGGCTGCTGTCAGGAAGGGCTGCTGGGCTGTTGGCTGAGGAGTTATGAGCAACTACCTCCAGAGGACACATCCCCACCCTGCATGGGTGCTCAGGGCTCCATCTGTGTTGGTCAGTCTTGTCCTGGGTAACCAGCTTCAGAGGGCAGCAGGTCACTTCACAAGAGCATGAGAAGAGGCGAATCCCTGCAATAGAGACAAGCATGGATGCAAAGAGAAGACCCAAGGAGTGTGAATTGCTCTGTGGTTTCTTGGAACCACCAGTTAATTTCAGGGCTCTTCTCTCCTCTGGGACTTGTTTACTTGGTGGCGCCGCTCCATTCTCTGCAATGCGGCCTGCCAAGATGGATCTGTGTTGGTCAGTCTTGTCCTGGGTAACCAGCTGGAGGCTGTTCCAGCAGCCACTATCCCTGTGGAGGCACTGGAAGAACCAATTCACCTAAAGCAAACAAGGAGGGCTAGGAGTTTATCCTGAATTTTAATCTGGGAAGGGGACAGGGCTTCTGTAGAACATCTGTCACCCAAGAGAGGGTCCAGATGAAGAAGTGGCCTTAGAGCAACTCCCTCGTACTCTCCTTTTTGGGCACTTGCAACCTGGATTACCCTGGCAGTTTCCAGAAGCCCAGGCAGCACTGCAAAATAGTATGTTTTCTTCTGTTCCCTCAGCCTCCAGCATGTAGCCTGTTGCAGGACTGTCACACATAAAATGTTTAAGCAACAAAATCATGAGTGAGCCTGAGATTTTGCGCAGTGTGCTGCGAGATGTTGCTGCAGTAGGGAGGGAGAGCAGTCCAGAAGAGGTGAGAGGAGCTCTTTATAAAATTTCTCCTGGGAGACATACCAGCATGGAAGTTTTCTTCTTGCAAAGAAGCACTGCTAGGCAATTCCAAAATTTCCTCAGGGTTTTAATCAATACCTTATTTAATGGCCTCTTGCCCATCAGGGCCACTGCTTACGATTGTGCACATTGTGTTTTGCACAGCTCCAGGGGGCGCCCTACACGTCATAGACATTGAGGTGTTGTATAGGATTAAATGATTTTCAGTGGGGGGCAGGAATGTTTTAAAGAAGAGGCTCCTTTTCCTAATTTAGGCTGTGGCAGGGCTGAGGATCTGTGCCACAGCTACTTCTGCCTGCTCTGCCAAGAGCCACCGAGGGCCTCTCATAGGGACTGACCTGAGCTTAGATCCCCTCCCCAATGGCAGGTAGTTGGGGTCAGGCCATATCCTCCAGAAGTGATGTCCATACCCAGACCTCTAGCCTCTTGTAACCCTGGATTCTTGCTCATTCAACACTTTTAACTGTATAGTTTTAATTTTTCTTCTCTTTGGAGAATCTTGGATGCAAAGATAAAATCATAGATTCAAAGAAGTTATAAACTACAAATAAAAATACAAGTACTTAGAGCATGAGCTTTGGCTTAAACAGTCTTGAGTTGAGATTTCAGATGTACAACCTGTTGCAAGCCCTGTAATCATTTTTTAATCGACCGATCCATTGATTACTTTATTTAGTTATTTTCTCAGAAATATTTATTATGCATCTACCCTGTGCCAGGCACTGGGTAGTTCAGGTCTCTGCTTTCATGGAACTTAGTCTTGGGAGGAAGGTAGGTGTCAGGTAGCACTCACGCTACAGAAATACAATGCTGATAAGTGCTATGAAGCCCTTACAGGGGACACTGAGGACGTGTGATAGGAGCAATTAAACTAGTCACTTGAGGCAGGGAGGGCTGAGACTTAAAGAATGAAAAGAACCTAACCAGGAAAACATGAGGAAGGCCTTCAGATGGAGGGAGCAGTGTGGCAGGACATTCAGTGTGGTTGGACAGGAAGTAATCGGCAAGAGGATCCTGTCGGAGAGAGGAGGCTGGGGAGGGGACTGATGATGCCAGTAATTATAGGCTTTGAGAATCTTGCACTTTAAGCCAAGGGCACCCAAAGGTTTTAAGCAGCTAAGGGACACAATCAAATTTAGTTTTGATGTTCATGGTGATAGCTAGGGCTGACATGAAGATGCTGGACTGCAATAGAGACAAGCATGGATGCAAAGAGAAGACCCAAGGAGTGTGAATTGCTCTGTGGTTTCTTGGAACCACCAGTTAATTTCAGGGCTCTTCTTTCCTCTGGGACTTGTTTACTTGGTGACACCACTCCATTCTCTGCAATGCAGCCTGCCAAGAATTTTCTCTTTCCTCCTCCTGATGTCCTCAGTGTTCTACTGGGACCTACACCACCCGGTAAGCCAATGAGTTATTGAAAAATAATTTGTTTTCCAAGAGATGGTATTTGGTCTTGGTGCAGATTTTTGTGGGGTAAAAGGAAGCCAGACTGGTTCCCAGAACTCACTGACCATGAGTCCCTGGGCTCAGCCCAAGTGACAACCACCTGAAAATCACATCTCTCTGTCTCTGAATGGAAGGCCAGGGCAGCTGACTCACCTGCGCAGTGCATTGCCATGGGTGGAGCCTGCGTTGGGGCCTCACTGCCAATGGCCACCACCTCCCTGGCTCTCTGGCAGCTGCCTGGGAAACCCCACTCTTCACACTTGCCAAGGGTCATGCAGAAAGTCCAGTTCATTTATACACTCATTAAGGTGGGGTGGCCACAATTGCTGAGGAAAGACTGACTTCACATCAGGAGCAGCAGGGGGACCTGGGTGGCCTCCTTGGTGGCCAGCCTGATTCCTCCCAGCAGTCTCTGTCCCTACCCTAATGGTTCCTTGACTTTTTCTGCTATGGATTTTCTGCCTACTGACTGGGAGAACTAGTCATGACATTTAGAAGAGGATAAAACCTAGTTAGCTCTAGGGGTCAGCATCACCCTAAATAAAGTTACTTCTGGTGTCGCATCTTTGATCCTTTTATTATTTCCTGTTTAGGGTTGCTGGCAGGACTATCCAAGGTCTAGTGATTCTGTTTGTGTTCACTATTTCTCCTAATTGAGTGTTCTTAAGTATCCCTCAATAGAGATCAGCAGAACAATAAGAAAAAAAAAAAAATAATAAAAAGAGAGACTTGGAGAAAATAATAAATGCTTGGGTTTAAATGTTTTTCAGGAAGATGGGTCCCTTTCCAGGAACCCATGGGGGAAAAATGGGACATTAGAAGTGTCCCACTGGATGTGATGGCCAGATGCAGAACCCTTTGTCATGTGGCCTCTGAGTGAGCCCCAAGGGCACTGGTCCTTCTCAGGTCGTGTTCTTGTGGCTGAATAGGGTCAGCTGTGCCCACAATGAGTACCAAGGATGTCTGCAGACTAGAACCCTTTGTCATGTGGCCTCTGAGTGAGCCCCAAGGGCACTGGTCCTTCTCAGGTTGTGTTCTTGTGGCTGAATAGGGTCAGCTGTGCCCACAATGAGTACCAAGGATGTCTGCAGACATTGAGGTCTTGGTACAGTGCCAGGGTCTTCTGAGAAGTCTCCACTGCCACAACCACCAGTCTCCTCAAAGAGAAAAGAGAATCCAGTAAAAAAAAGCTGACACATAACCCTCACCACGTCATCCTATGAAGTAACTATTTTTATTGCTCCTATTTTACAGATGGGGAAACTGAGGCACAGAGAAATTAAGTAACTTGTTCCAGGCAGACTGGCTCTAGACTCTGGCCATATTCTTCTGTATCTGGATATTCCTGATCAGATCCTGCGTGCCCCCACCGTTCCCAGCAGGAGTCCCTGATGCTGTCTTCTGAGGTGGGGTATCAGCCTAGCTCATTTTCCAAACCTGGATTGACCAGGATAGTCTACAGCCTCAATCTGAAAGCCTGGAATGGTCTTATTAATTAGTAATGATAATGATCATAATTAACATCTACGGGCACTTTATATGTATCAGGCATTTTACTAAGCTCTTAATAACAAATCCTTATCACAAATGTATGAGATAAGGAAAATGAGGCTCAGGGAGGGTAAGTTCCTTGTCCAAGGTCACAGGACCGGTGGGTGGTAGAGCCTGGCTCTGAAGTCAAGGTGTTGAATCTTCAGCATTCAGTGCTGCTCATGGCTTTCTCCACAAAGGTGTCACATACATCACGGCTGGGGGAGGTCTTGGATAGTGGCGTCTCCTGAATGTGGCCATACATTTTGGAGTCAGATAGGCCCGAGATTAAATTCTGACTGCATCATATCTGTGTGACTTGGGCATGTTACTTAACCTCTTGGAAACTCAGTTTCCTCTTCTGTAGCCTGGGGCTAAGTCCATGTTACTCAGGCTGTAACATGTAAAGGTTTTATATACCTTTAAAAGAATCTGGTGTTATAACCAGCAGTACATATGCCACAGAAAATACTGACATGCTGTTTATAAAGTGCACAGGTCAGGGCCCAGCACACCGTAAGCAGTCAGTAAATGGCAGCTGTCCTTCTCCTGCCCTTCTCCCTTCTCCTTGTCCTTCCTTCAGTGCTCATTCTTGTTCCTGCCCCTGCCAAGTGGCCCCAGTCTGCACGATTTTACCTCTGCCTTTGTTTATCCTTAGAATACCCTAGGACTGGTACCGTGATTCTCCTCCAGACTGTTTGGAAGGATTCTGAGTATGTCTAACTTTTGTAAGTCTATCTCTGTGGGGATTGACACCCTCCATGCAGGGACCTCTGTGAGCAGAGTGATCTTGGGCACCTTGATGATATGCCATACTCACCTCTGAGTGTGACCTACAGCCTGGCTGCTTGCTGCTGTTCTGCCCATTTTGATTCATCCTGACCTTTTGGACACTGTGCACTGAGATACCCAGCTATCCTCAAGAGATCAGCCTAAGTCACTGCCTTTTCAAAAACCAGTTTAATACTACAAAGCATAGAAAGGAAAAAATGGTCTATCCAGTAATGCTCATGATTCATGACGTTGGATTTTTCATCAGTAGTTTTAAATTTTTTATTTTTAATTTACAGACAATAAAAACCACTCTTTGGTGCAGTTATATGACATTTGGTAAATGCATAGCATAATCTCCACCACAATCAAAATATGGAACAGTAAGATCACTGCCCCCTCCCCAGATTTCCTCCCACTACCCCTTTGCAGTTGAATCCTCTTCCTGCCATTTACCCCTGGAAATAGTTGATTTGTTTTCCATTCCTATAGTTTTGTCTTTTCCAGAATTTCATATAAATGGAATTGTACAATATGTAGCCTTTTAAATCTGCCTTCTTTTGCTTAGCATAATGCATTTGAAATTCATTCACGTCATTGCATGTATCAATAGTTCATTTTATTTTATGTATTTATTTTTCTTTTTGACTGATAAGGGGATCGCAACCCTTGGCACGGTATTGTCTGCACCATGCTCAGCCAGTGAGAGCACTATATAGGATCCAAACCCGTGGCCTCAGCGCTCCCAGGACTGCACTCACCCAAGTGAGCCATGGGGCTGGCCCAATAGTTCATTTTATTTTGATGCAGAATAGTGTTCCACTGTATGACTATACTGCAAATTTTTAATCCATTTCCCAGTTGAGTTGTTTCCAGATTATGGTGGCATTTCCAAATTATGGTGACTATAAATAAAGCTGCAATAAACATTCACATACAAGTTTTTTGTGTGAACACAGCATTTTATTTCACTTAGACAAACCTAAGAGTGAGATCACTGAGTTGTATGTTAAGTGTATGTTCAACTTTACATGAAACTGCCAAACTGTTTTCCAAAGTGGTTGTACCATTTTGTAATTCCTACCTGTGTGAACACAACATTTTATTTCACTTAGACAAACCTAAGAGTGAGATCACTGAGTTGTATGTTAAGTGTATGTTTAACTTTACATGAAACTGCCAAACTGTTTTCCAAAGTGGTTGTACCATTTTGTAATTCCTACCAGTAGTATATGAGAGTTCTAATTCCTCTAAATCTTCATCAACACTTGGAACTATCAGGTTTGGGGGTTTTAAAAATATTTAATTCTAATAGGTCTGTAGTATAATATCATTGTTCTTTTTAAATTGAGATATAACTCACATGCCACAAAATCACCCCTTTAAAGTATAGAATTCAGTGGTTTTTAGTATATACACAAAGTTTACAACTATTACCACTATCTAATTCCAGGACATTTTCATCACCCCAGAGAAAAACTCATACTGATTAGCAGTCAGTCCCCATTCCCCTCTTCCTCCAGGCCCTGGAAACCACTAATCTACTTTCTGTCTCTGTGGATTTGCCTGTTCTGGCCATTTCTTATAAAGGGAACCATATATACCTTTTGTGACAGGCTCTTTTCACTGAGTATAATGTTTTCAAGGTTCATCCATCTACACATACTTTATTCCTTTTTATGGCTGAATATTACAGTCAATTCTCATTATTATTGGCAGTATTTATGTTCTTAAAAGTGGCAGCAAACAGTAAATTCAGCAAATACTGGATCATTGCACTTAGGGGAAAAACACACATGTATACATACATATCTCACATAGATTATGATCCTAAATCCTAAAAATAGCTCCTACTTGTAGATTCTACTTTTTCTACAAGGTTCAGAAGTGTTAAATGACTTGTCTGAAGCCATGCCACATGATAGGTGCCAAAGCTGGGATTCAAGCCCCATCCAGCGGACCCCAGAGACAGCTTCTTGAATTACTCTGATCTGCCCCCACCGCCTCCATCCCCTGATCATCCTTGTGTCTGCATGAGAGCTGAATGCAGCTGGATGGCTGAGTGTCACTTGCTCCACCTGAGCTGGGAATATATAGGCTGGGTAATTCAAATTTTCTGCTGTTCTGCACTTGTCCATAAATGACCAAGAAAGCACTGTGAAAATTGATTTTGGGATTACAAATAAATTTTAGTGAGTAAGTAAATTTGCAA
The DNA here is from genome assembly GCF_000696425.1 of Galeopterus variegatus. Lineage (NCBI taxonomy): Eukaryota > Metazoa > Chordata > Mammalia > Dermoptera > Cynocephalidae > Galeopterus > Galeopterus variegatus. Next base: position 25,047 of record NW_007731417.1, on the reverse strand, counting down.
ATATGGAATCTGTGAATAATGATAATCAACTGTATATCATTTTGGTTTTAACTTAGATATGTTGAATTCGCAAAATTTTTAAATGTTACTTCTTCAAATATTTTTTTGCATCAATCTCTCTCTTCTCCTTCAGGGGTCCAAGTGATATGAATATTAGACCTTTTGATAGTGTGCCACAGATCTGTGAGGTTTTCTTTATATTATTATTATTATTTTTTTGCTGTCTTTTCTTTCTGTTCTTCCCTTTGGATAATTTCTATCAATCCATCTTTAAGTCTACTGACTTTTCCCTCTGTCATTTCCATTCTGCTATTGAATC